>NC_073412.1:10784557-11084557 GCF_028641065.1 Leucoraja erinaceus | reverse complement strand
ATAGACAGAGAACATTAATTATTGATAGTTTGAAATTTCAATGCTGAATCCGATAGAACAGAGATAAAGTGTCAGGCAACCAGAAGTTCATGATCACTTCTGAACATTAGATAAAAGTGCTCCACTAAGCAGTCACCAAATCTATACTTGGTTTTTCCAAGGTAGAAAAGACCAGATCGTAAATACAAAATGCAGTAGGTTAGATTGGCAGATGTGCTGCATTGTTTGGCAAGAATGTTTGGGAACCAGGATGGTGGAAAGGGAAAAGTTGTTACATCTGGCATGCTAGGATGGGAACGTACCATGGGATAGGGAATAATTAGTGAGGACCAATGTGTGAAACAGAATTGTGAAGGGAACAACTTATTTAGAATGCTGAAGGCAAGGGGTAAAATATTTCTGATTGTCTAATCATTTTGGTGCTAGCAAAAATAGTAAAGGATGATTCGTTGAATGTGGAGGCTATTTGGATGGAACGTGAGGACCAAGGGAACTCTACCTTTGCTATGTCCAGGGACACAATATAATGCAAAGATAACAACAATACCTCCAAGTTTTTGTGTTCAGCTTATTTGGAGGATATAGTGTTTAATAGCCTAATGGTTGTAGGGAAGCTGCTCCTGAACCTGACCCTCATAGTTTTCAGACTACTATACATTCCCAATGAGAAGAGTGAAATAAGACTGTGTAGTGTGGGTTACTGATGATGCTGGCTACCTTTTTGAGGCAGTGACTCCTGTAGATCCCTTCGATGATGGGGAGGTCAGTACCCATGATGGACTGGGCAGTGTTTACTAGTTTTTGCAATCTTTTTCGTTCCTGGGCGTTCGAGTTGCCGAACGAGGCCATGATGCAACCAGTCAATATGCCCTCCACTGTACACCTGTAGAGGTAAAAGAGAGTATTTGATGACATACCATTTTTCCTCAACCTTCTAAGAAAATAGAAGGAACACACTACAGAGGCTTTTGTGTGGAAAGTCTTGTCATCAGAACAAATATGAGTTGTCGAAATGAATGGGGATAATGAAACATAGTCCTTACAGGAGTCAAGATGGGAGGAAGTTCATCAAAGAAAGCTGTGGAGTGCCTGACTAATAATTAACTAGACCAAGTGGGACCCATTGGGTACCTGTCACGCAGGAGGCCTGGTCCCCTAACCCAACCCGTTCCCCAACGTAATATTCCACCACTCACCCATAGCCCCCATGGGAGGCCTGGTCCCCCAACGCAACCCATTCCTCTTTCTCCAACACAATCCGTTCCCCCTACGCAGTATTCCAGCACTCACCAATAGCCGACAACTGCGCAGGGGCTACTCGTTTTGACTTATGCACCCTCCCTCATTTTAAATCTTTTTTTAAAAATGCATTTGCACTTGCTAGCTAGCAGAACTCAGTGTACCTGGAAAGCAACAATGTTGCGAGCAGGACTAAGCACAGGAATAAGCGAAAGACTTTTCCCCAACTTTTTAGAGATTTTTGAACATTTTCATAAGTAACTCGAGAAATAAAGCATGTAATTTTCAGTTAAAGCGATTTTTGACTTCACGGCGTAAATCTCTACTGGAATATGTAAAAATTTCACCGTTAGTGCGTCGTGTTTTCGAGGAGATATGAAACACACACGAACATTACACACACAAATACATACACATCCAAGATCAGAGTTTTATAAGTATACTAAACCAAGTGGGACCAATTGAGTTCCTTCCCCCCAACCCGCGATTGCGGGGGGGGGGGGGGGACCTGCGGCGTCATACACACACACTAACCACCCCACACGGGGGTAGGGGATGAAATGGAAAGGGAGGGGGAGAGAGGGAGGAGGGGCAGAGGGGGGACAGAGAGGAGGGGGAAGAAGGGGGAGGGAAGGGGGGAGGGGAGAGAGAGTTGAGGAGAGAGGGAGGGGAGGGGGGAGAGGAGGAGGGGAGCCGAGCAGATTGTGGGCGAGTGGGCTGCGGGGCCCAAGGTGAGCGGGCGGCGGAGACTGGAGGGAGGCCGCGGGCGGGCGCGATCTGAGGACGGTCAAAAGCAGCGGAGGGCCGGCTGATCGTGGCTTCCGCGAGGGTAAGCCCACCCACCCGTGAGACAGACAATCGGGCGGGGGAGACGGAGAGGAGGTCCAAGATTGCCAGGTGGGATTGAGATCACCAGCGAGGAAAAGGCATCACGATTCCCCGTGTCCCTGCGATCGAGGGAGTAATCGCCGGTCTCCAAAGACGGCCTCTCCCAGGGCCACCTTCCCACCACGCTGCCCCGCACACTCACGCCACCGCCATGTTCTAGAACTTCAAGGAACCCAGCGGAGCGTGCAGCACGACCTGAGCAGCAGTTTAAAAACGCTAAGTGACAAATTTAAAGAAGTAAAAGTTAAGAAGCCAAGAAGTAAAGAAGGCAGAACAGGGGTGATGTCACTCACTGCATGAGCAGAGGCAGGCAGGCAGATCCATTTTGACGTTATCAACAAGACCATCTCGTTTATTTTCGGATGTGTGAACATTTTCATAAATAACTCGAGAAATAATGCATGACATTTTCAGATAAGGCAATTTTTGACATCATAGCATAAATCTCTATCGGAATTTGTTAAAATGTCACCGTAGCTGTCATGTTTTCGAGGAGATGTGAAATGCACACGAACATCACACATACAAATATACACACATCCAAGATCAGAGTTTTATGTAGAGAGATGCTTGGCTCTACCTGTCCCTTGAGGTGGAGAGAGGGATCGAAAAATGAAAGAGAAGAATCCAAAATTGACCATGTAAATATGAAAGTTGGCAGTGACAGAAATAAAGTTTAGTTTTTGATTTCGTTTTTGTTGTGTCCTTTACGAAATCCTGATCTGTTATTTGCAACGAATCATAATTCTTTGTCATCCTCTAACTTCCCCGTTAACAACCCATTGCCCTCGGCGTCATTGACCTGTCCTTCCACAGACATTCCACTTGTCCTATCCATTTCTCCGTAATCTTATCTGCAACTTGTTTCTCTTTGCCCTAGTTCTGGCAAAGGGTCTTTATTTGGAAATAATTTATCTTTCCACATGTGCACGTGATATTTTAAGTACTGGGGGGCCCCAGGGCCTGATGGGTTCAATCCCGGGTTATTGAAAGAGGCAGGAAACATATTGAAATATACCACTCAGTATTTCTTTCAGAGATAAAATTCAGAATGACTGGATGCCACAACTCCAATTGGGTCTGTGCTAACAGGGGATGGGACTTGTTTCTAGGATCAAGGATTGGCAGTGCTTGAATGGAAGTAGTGGTTGGATGAGTTAAGGAAGCAGTGACGGGGCCAGGAAAGTGCAGTGGGTGGGATGATTGGAGAGATTGTGCTTTTATAGTTTTCTTTTGGTTTACGGAACAGTTTAATACTATGACTGATTAAAAGTAGAATGCCAAAATGGTGATTGGATCTATTATCTTTGTCACAAAATGTTACCAGTTATTAATTAGAAATCAATGTGGTAATCTAGCTATCTTGTATTGTCAAATAGCCATAGCTAACATATTGAAAGTGAAATATTTATTCTCATTTGCTTTTCATTACTTTGCATTAAAATTAAGTGTTTCCATTTCAACAGATTCACGTGCTGGAATTTGCTACTCCAGTCTGGTTAATGGACGTTGTGCAAATGAACTTCCAAGACCATATACCAAATTGCAGTGTTGTTGTGACAGTGGTCGCTGTTGGTCATCTGGTAGGATTCCGGAAATGTGTCCAATGCGTGGAACTGGTAAGGCTTGTTTTATATTTTTTCATAATTTTTGTACTTAATTATGCAAATTATTAATTTGTAACAAACTTTACTGTTTCATTGACCACTGAAACTATCTGTTCTTAGAGCTTTTAAAACTGGGTAAGGTATGATAACCTGATGTTATCCACCTAACCAAGGGGGGAACTGGGTGGGAGTTTAGTTGATCGACAGGTAGCAATCCCCAGGAAAGTTAAAACAACGTAAATCATGGATGACTGGGATTGCTTGTCCCCTGAGCATCAGTTCAGTTTCAGTTTAGTTTATTGTCACGTGTACCGAGGTACAGGTAAAACCAGCAAAGTCCGATCAAGGATAGTCCGAGAGTCACCAAAGAGGTAAATAATAATTAAACACTGCTCTCTGATTGTGGTCGGATGATTCAGTTGCCCGATAACAGCTGGGAAGAAACTGTCTCCAAATCTGGAGGTGTGCGTTTTCATAGTTGATGTACCTTTTGCCTGATGGGAGAGGGGAGAAGGGGGAGTGGACAGGGTGCAACTTGTCCTTGATTATGCTGTTGGCCACATATTGCTGATGTGGCTTGCATTACTTTAACTAGAAGCAGGCACCAGGCTCTTTCCCAATGTTGCATCTGGAAGAGAAGACTGGAAATTGTGACTTTCCAGTAACTGTAACTTGTGACTGGAAAGACTTTGGAAATTGTGAAAGCTGGGATGTTGCTGGAGATCGGGAGAAGGTGAAGATATTATATATCATGAGCATGGAGCAAATGTGAAATCCAGAGGGCTGAGGAGACCAGAATGTCACCCCTCACATGACATAATTGTGTTTGCAGCATGTTCAGCAAGCTGGGTATGCCAATCCATCATCCAGATTGTCTGAATCCCTGATAGCAGAGACTATCAATCAACAAATTTCTCGCTTGCAAGTCACTAAGTAGATCATTGCGGCAGTGAGGTTTCTGAATAAGCATAGGGTAAGACAGAAGATTTAACCAGCTCCTGATTTGAAAAGGCTATATGTAAACTCGATTGCTTTCAAAGATCTGGATCATGAGGATGGAGATGAAACAGGATAAAGACTTTCCAACAATCTTGCGGACAAAAGTTCCCTATATATCTTGAAATACATTCAGATGTTTTTAAGATTGAGGAACAATATCACATACTTTATATTATAAAATACATTAATAAATACATACTTATTACAGATCTAAATTTAGTGATTCTGGTGCAAAGTGTACATTTGCAGGCCAAGTACTGTGGACAGAATACAATGTACAATGTTGTACATTTAATTGTAATTGAAGAAGAATCAAGGACACTTTGCCATCCAGTTAAGCTGGAAGCAGCTCCATCACTTTTGGTCACTGATGAAGCTCAGTAATGAAGCAGATAATCACTGATAGTAAATTACACCTCAGATATATATAGGGCAGGGCAAACACCTGTTTCTGTTCCTGTCCCAAGAAGCAAATCAATTGAGAGGAACCACAATGGAATTGAGCTGCAAACTTCATATTGTATGAGGGCCAAAATGCGATTTTGCTCCAAATATAAACTGCTGGAGCATCTCAGCAGGCCAGGCAGTATCTGTGGGGGAAATGGATAGGCAGCATCACTGCCTGACTCACCAAGTTGCTCCAGCACTTTGTGTTTTGCTCAAGATTCCAGCATCTGTTGTTCCATGTGTATATCATTTTACTCCTCTGGAATTACAGCATTTCTATAAGCCTTAATTACAATAGATAAACAAAGCTTTATGCTCCAATGCAAATTACATTCTCCATTCCCCTATTTCTCCCCTGTATATAGAGTACCATGTTTACATATCTGTTATGATGCTGCAAGTAAGAATTTCTTTGTTCCATTTTGAGACAAATGTCAATAAAAACACTCATGACACTTGCCTCTTGATATCCTGTGAGTCACAGGGATTAATATATCACAGTTGGGAAGCAATGATTGAATGATACAATTGTAGATTTCTCCTGGCTTAGTTTAGCAATGATTTAATTGTAATTAATTGGAAAGATTTAAAACTGAAAGAATATCCCTAGTGCTTAAGTCTCATGTCGCTACACAAAATTTTCTCAGTCGAGAACAGACTGAAATAAAGCAGAAATAAATATTCTTCCATAAGAAATGTCAACATCAATTTTAGTTTACAATGGTCATAGTAGTATTCCTTGATTGTACTGTTGTAATAATAACATATTTGTATATTCAAGAATTTTTTAAATAATCAATTTCAAGTGAAAAAAAATGCTCCTTTCTGTTATTCATGTAAATATAATGACATATACATTTGCCTGTATACTTTCAGAAGAATATGTTAAACTGTGCTTGGATATAACTTGGAATGGTCGTGGAACGGAATTTGTGCCTGATGGTGGACCTATCGGACCTGTCGGACCCCGCAGGCCTAATGGGCCCTCAATCGACCACGTGCCACGTAATGGACAACCACATGGTGGACCTGATACACATCCCTTGCCTTTTCGACCACTGGGTCCTTTCAGTAAGCTATTATTACTATTATTATCATTAAGACTATTCAACATTGTTTTGCGATAAGTCACTTCATTTAAAATGTTCTAACATTTCTATTGCAGGTTCTTTGAATGTTACTGATATCTGTCAGACTGGAAATCTCTGCTTCCATGGACGTTGCATTTCCCTTCCTGGACCCAGTTATCGTTGCGAGTGCTATATAGGCTATAAACTTGATTCAAGAAGAGAATGCATTGGTATGATTTGAATAACTGTTGGATATGTTGATGTTAATCTCTGTGTGTTGCTGACAATTTTTAATCAACTCTTTTTAGTCTGAAATGTGCTTACGCAAGGTTTGATGTAGGTTGGTACAATTTTAGACGTTATCACAACTGAACTATAATGTTGATGTTCTGTCACATTTTTGTTTTAAACAGATGTAGATGAGTGTATAAGCAATCCCTGTATGCACGGGGACTGTGTGAACACACAAGGCTCTTACTTCTGCCGTTGTCATACTGGCTTTCAGAGCACTGCAACTAAAATTACTTGTATGGGTATGTTATACTTTACACAATTAATAATAATTTTTAAAGCTGAACTTGCAATACTTGTTTTATTTTGAAAGATACTGATATTTTCCAAAATATCATGCATGACTGTTATGAAGTATAATTTACAAAAACAAACAAATTGACCCAACTGGCCTGCAAAAACGTTTTGTGTACTACATTAGCTTTCCCACAATTTTCCTGATCTAACACTTTATGTCCTATATTTTGTTCTCCCTCATATTTTTGTCTAGCTTCCCTCGAACTGAACTGTACTATTCTTCTCAACCATTCTGTCTAATAGGTTGCTGGATGAGCACTTGAAATGACTTTGCATTCAATGTCAAATGCTGAGAACTTCATAGAGAAATTTGTTTAAGTTACTTTTTGAGCTAGTGTGCATGTGACATTCTAAATGCTCTCCTCCTATGCCATGAATTCCAGCTAGCAAATAAAATTCCAAACACTTTTGCTGAAAGGTTTCTCCTAAATTCCATTTTACTTTATCATGAGGTATTTTGAGTACACTCCCAGAGATTTGAATTTCTGCTTGAATCTGTGGGGTGAATTATGTCCCGGACAGCTGCGCGGGCCCGATCCTCTGAACAACTGCGCTGCTGACCAGAGCGCACCCCGGTAGGCGCGCCCCACCCCACAGGCCTCCCAGGGACAGCGAGGACTGTCTGGGCTGAAGGAGCCTTGTCGGCAGCGTGAGCCTCCTCGACCTAGGCAGCGGTGGGGCCTCAGCGGGAGCCTTGGCAGTGGTGGAGCCCCACGATAGACTCACGGTCAATAAGTGTGGGGAGGGAACAAAATGGGGGCCTGGCGTGGCGGTACCGCCATGATGAACAATAGAGGACCCGACGTGGGGGGACCACCGTGAAGAACAATGGAGAACCTGGCATATGGGGACCACCGTGAGGGATAGTGGGAGTACAAAGGGGGACCTGGTGTGGGGAGGGGGGGGGGGGGGGGGGGGGGGCACTCTAGTTTAAGAATCCTCTGCCCAGGGTATAAGCCAGCGTTTGTTTGTTCGTTCCGGTTAAGGCACTGTGCACACTGCAGCCAGCCAACAGTTGCTTGTCTTTTTCTTTCTTTTTTTCACTTTTAATTTAATTTTAATCTCAAGTTTTTGTGTACCTTGTACCGCAAGGCTCGGTGCAGGGACTGCAGCTATTTACAATAGATGCTGCTGCATCCGCTGAGTTTCTTCAGTACTTTTGTCTACCAGCAGCTATTTACAATATACATCAATGATTTGGATGAAGGGATTCAAAGTAACATTAACAAATTTGCAGATGACACAAAGCTGGGTGGCGGTGTGAACTGTGAGGAGGATGCTATGGGAATACAGGGTGACTTGGACAGGTTGGGGGAGTGGGCAGATGAAGATTAATGCGGATAAATGTGAGGTTATCCATTTTGGTAGCAAAAACAGGAAGGCAGATTACTATCTAAATGGTGTCAAGTTGGGAAAAGGGGAAGTACAATGGGATCTGGGCGTCCTTGTACATCAGTCTATGAAAGTAACCATGCAGGTAAAGCAGGCAGTGAAGAAAGCGAATGGCATGTTGGCCTGTATAACAAGAGGAATCAAATATAGGAGCAAAGAGGTCCTTCTGCAGTTGTACAGAGCCCTAATGAGACCACACCTGGAGTATTGTGTGCAGTTTTGGTCCCCTAATTTGAGGAAGGACATTCCTGCTATTGAGGAAGTGCAGCGTAGGTTTACAAGGTTAATTCCCGGAATGGCGGGACTGTCTTTTGCTGAGAGAATGGAGCAGCTGGGCTTGTACACTCTGGAGTTTAGAAGGATGAGAGGGGTTCTGATTGAAACATATAAGATTGTTAAGGGCTTGGACACGCTAGAGGCAGGAAACATGTTCCCGATGTTGGGGGAGTCCAGAACCAGGGGCCACAGTTTAAGAATAAGGAGTAAGCCAATTAGAACGGAGATGAGGAAACACTTTCTCACAGAGAGTGGTGAGTCTGTGGAATTCTCTGCCTCAGAGGGCGGTGGAGGCAGGTTCTCTGGATGCTTTCAAGAGAGAGCTAGATTGGGCTCTTAAAAATAGTGGAGTCAGGGAATATGGGAAGAAGGCAGGAACGGGGTACTGATTGGGGATGATCAGCCATGTTCGCATTGAATGGCGGTGCTGGCTCGTAGGGCCGAATGGCCTACTCCTGCACCTATTGTCTATTGTGTGTTGTGACTGTTGGCAGAACAATTTCCCTCTGGGGATGAATAAAGTTCTATCGTATCCCTTAACCAGCAGTAATTTTAACTGGTTATACTTTAATGTGGATCCTGGATTGAATTAAGCTGATCAGGTTTAGATCTAGATGGCAAGGACATCCAATGGGTTATTTTTTTCTGGATTTTTGTACATGCCCCAATCGCTATCAAAGATGCTGAAATGGAGGTGGACAAATTTCTGGGTTTCAAAATCACCAATAACTTGTCCTATTCTGATCATATTGATGCCACGGCCAATACAATTGCACCAACATCTCTACTTCCTCAGAAGACTAAGAAAATTCTACAATGACTCTTACCAACTTTTACACATGCAGCATGGGAAGCACCTTTCAGGATGCATCACAACTTGGTTTATCAACTGCCTTGCCCATGACTATAAGAGAAGTGGCCAACATAAACAAGGATCACTTACACCGTGGTCATTTCCTCTTTCCTCTCCCATCAGATAGAAGATACCAAAGCTTGAAACCACATTCCACCAAATTCCAAAACAGCTCGTTCCCTGGTGTTTTTCTGATTACTGAATGAAAATGGCTGGATAGATTCAAGTGTTCACAGATACCTGGGTGTCCTTCTATCAGAATTGCAAGATGTTATTATGCAGATATAACAAACAGTTAGAATGGTGAGTGATAAGTTGACCTATTGCAATAGGATTTGTGTATCAGAGTAGAGATATCTTGCTTCACTTGTATTGGACACTTGGTGAGATTGCATGTGGAATGTTGTGCATTGGTCTAGTTTTCCATATTTGAGAAATATACCTATGGTAGAAGGAATTCAACTGAAGCTCACCAGATTAATTCCTGGGTCTATGTCATATGAGAAAAGGTTAATCAATGCCGTCTTAACTTTATAAGAATGAAAAGTACTGAAACATGTACAGTGCCCTCCATAATGTTTGGGACAAAGATCCATGATTCATTTATTTGCCTCTGTACTGCACAATTTGAGATTTGTAATAGAAAAATAATCACATGTGGTTAAGGTGCACATTGTCAGATTTTAATAAAGGCCATTTTTATACATTTTGGTTTCACCATGCAGAAATTACATCAGTATTTATATATAGTCTGTTTAAGAAAGAACTGCAGATGCTGGTAAAATCGAAGGTAGACACAAAATGTTGGAGAAACTCAGCGGTTGAGGCAGAATTTACGGAGAGAAGGAATTGGCAACGTTTCGGGTCGAGACCCTTCTTCAGACTGATGAAGTCTCCCCATTTCAGGACACCACAATGTTTGGGACATAGCAATGTCATGTGAATGAAAGTAATCATGTATAGTATTTTGTTGCATATCCTTTGCATGCAATGACGGCTTGAAGTCTGCTATTCATGGACATCACCAGTTGCTGGGTGTCTTCTCTGGTAGTGCTCTGCCAGGCCTGTATTGCAGCTATCTTTAACTTATGCTTGTTTTGGGAGCTAGTCAATTTTCTCTTTAGCATACAAAAGGCATGCTCAATTGGGTTCAGATTGGGTGATTGACGACCACTCAAGAATTGACCATTTTTTAGCTTTGGAAAAACTCCTTTGTTGCTTTAGCAGTATGTTTGGGATCATTTGCTTGCTGTAGAATTAAACGCCGGCCAATTAGTTTTGAGACATTTGTTTGAACTTGAGCAGATAGGATGTGGCGATACACATCAGAATTCATTATGCTACTAACATCAATGGTTGCACAATCAATGAAGATAAGTGAGCCAGTACCTTCAGTAGCCATACATGCCCAGGCCATAACACCCCCACCACTGTGTTTCACAAATGAGGTGGTATGCTTTGGATCTTGGGCTGTTCCTTCTCTCCTTCATACTTTACTGTTGCCATCACACTGATATAAGTTATTCTTCATCTCATCTGTCCACAAGACCTTTTTTCCAGAACTGTGGTTGCTCTTTTAAGTACATCTTAGCAAACTGTAACATGGCCATCTTTTTTTTGCGACTAACCAGTGGTTTGCATCTTACAATGTAGCCTCTGTATTTCTGTCCATGAAGTCTTCTGTGGACTGTGGTCATTGACAAATCCACACCTGACTCCTGAAGAGTGTTTCTGATCTGTCAGACAGGTGTTTGGGGATTTTTCTTTATTATAGAGGGAATTATTCTGCCATCAGCTGTGGAGGTCTTCCTTGGCCTGCCAGTCCCTTTGTGATTAGTAAGCTCACCAGTGCTCTGTTTCTTCTTAATGATATTCCAAACAGTTGATTTTAGTAAGCAAAAGGTTTGGCTGATGTCTCTAACAGTTTTATTCTTGTTTCTCTGTCTCATAATGGCTTTCTTGACTTTCATTGGCACAACTTTGGTACTTATGTTGATAAACAGCAATAACAAATTTCAACGGTGATGGAAAGACTGGAGGAAAGACTTGGTACTGATAGCTCTCTTATACCTGCATTTAGGAAGCAATTAAACACTCCTGAGAAATTACAAACACCTGTGAAGCCATGTGTCCCAAACATTATGGTGCCCTGAAATGCGGGGGACTATGTATAAACACAGCTGTAATTTCTACCTGGTGAATCCAAAATGTATAAAAATGGCCTTTAATAAAATCTTACAATGTGCACCTTAACCACATTTGATTTTTTCTATTACAAATATCAAGTTGGGAGTACAGAGGCAAGTAAATAAATGATGAATAACTGGGCAGTAGTTATTGAAACAGGTCACTTTATTTTTCTTGGGACTGGAATCGTGGAGGTTTCCTTGAAGCAGATTGGGCAGTAAATTGTGAAAATGAGAGGTGGACGATATTGGCCAATACTATGGCTAGTTAATTGATGCAATATTTTAAAACTCGTCAACGATTCATCGGGGTGGTCGCTTTCCGAAAGTTTACCTTCATGAAAGCTGATCTGACTACTGCCACCAAGATGTATAGAACAGAACCAGAAGGGGATGGGGTGCACACATTGGTGGAACTTTGTTTACCTGTTAAAAGCTAGAGTAAAGGCATTGAGCTCAGCCAGGAGAGATGCATCTTTGCATAGATCACTCCTATTTTCAGTTTGTAGTCTTTGATAATATTCAACCCCTGCTACTGTCACCAAGCATCTGCTTGATTGAATTGAGCTTGTAGTTTGTTCGGAAATTCTCTCATGGCATCCCTGATAGCCTTACAGATATCATACTTAACCTTCTCGTACAGTACAGGGTCATCTCTTTTGAAAGCATCGGATCGGGAGTTGAGTAGAGTTTGAATCTCCCTGTTCAAGTAATGTATCTGGTTAGGGTAGACTCTAATTGGCTTTGTTGGAATAGTCATCAACACATTTCTTGATGCAAATGGCTGGATAAGGTGGTCTTGAACATGGTCCAGTCTACCAATTCAAGGCAGTCAAATGTAGACTATTAGCCTCCACAGACCACTGCTGTATTATTTTCTGCATTGGTGCTTCGGATTCAGTCTCCATAAGCTAGCAGGAACGGCACCAATAGATGCTGGCTGAAATGAGGGCAAGGGATGATGTGATAGGTGTACTTGATAACAGTGAGGCATAGTTTTAAGGTAAGAGATAGGAGAGTTACAAGGGATCTTAGGGAAACATTTTTTAAGTAAAGCGGTTGATATCTGGAACGTGCTGCCATAGAAGGCAGTGGGATCGGATACAATTACGATGTTTAGGACATTTAAATAAACATTTCAAAGAAGGATACTGTCCTTTAACAGACAAATGGAATTAGTGTTGATGTGTTAAAAAACTCGGCATGCATGTTGTGGGCTGAAGGGCCCACTCTGTACTGTACAACTCTGACTTCTCCTATAATCGAATCTCACAAAACCTACAGCAACATTTTCAGCATGATCGTTTCTATTGTTACGCTGTTTATAAAGCCTGTGACCTGTATGCTTTTTAGCAACTTTATCAATTTGCCTTGCCAGATTTGTTTAAAATGAATAATCTATTTATTTATCCACAGTTCACAAAATTGCATCATTTATGAATGAGTGATTTTGCCCATTTCAACATCCTATTTTACCTTAAATCCAACAACTGTCCACATCTTATCCACTACATTTTTGATGTTTCATATTATTTGCAAATTTTATAATCATGCCTCCCACCTAGATCTATCGTGCTTTTACCCGTTGAAACATAAATTTGGAAATGTTGGACTTGAGAGCATGAACATAACTTTCAAATGAATTGGGTACCAATGGTACGAAAAGACACAAGAATTATTCAAGGATAGTCGGCATGGCATTGTTTGGGAGTACTCCTGCCGGATTAATTTGTATTTTACAAAGTAGCTAAATTTACTTTATGTGGATTTCAATAACGCCATTGACTAGGTTGTCAAATTTGATGTCATATTTATAATAATTTGGTTAGCATCCATTCCAAACTCCAAGTTAAATATTTTTAAAACATTGGTTACATGATAAATCTGTGTATGGCAATAGCTGAGATTATATGTAACATAATTTTCTAGTTGCTTAAAAGCAGTCCTATATAAAATTCAGAACGATGTTTGTTTCTGTGATTCAAATCGATGGATTCTGTTGTTTTTGCAGATATTGATGAATGTGTTCAGAATGGTCAGATATGTAACCACGGTCGTTGTGTGAATACAGAAGGCAGTTTCCACTGTATTTGTAATGCTGGATTTCAACTCACGTCAGATGGGAAAAATTGCATGGGTAGGTAGCGTAGAAATATGCAACAAATATAAATAAAAATATATAATATTTGAATTTTATGATGAATTTTGTTTAGATTTTTGTAAACGTATTTTTTTTTTAGTGAGCAAATTAATATGTTTTATATGAATACCTGTTAAAAATGTAATCTCAATTTAAGATATTAATAATCATGTTACGTTTCAGTATTACAGCATGTTTACCACATGGAAAAAGGCTTTTCGCTCATTTGAGTCCATACAATGTAAACAAAATCTTGCCCTCGTGACAATGCAAATCCCCCTCTCCCGTTTAAAATATTTATCTAGTTCATTTTTGAACATTATATTTGAATCTGCCCCCACAATTCCTTACAGCAGCACATTCCAAACTCTAATCATTTGCTGAGTGGAAAAAGAAAAATATCATGTCATTTTTAATTATTTTCCCAATCATTGTATTTTTGTTCCCCTGAGTCTTGACCCTGTCGCTGCTGGGGATAATTTCCCACTAACTTCTCTGTCTTGGCCTTTCCTGATACCAAATACCTCTGTGATATTTCCTTACAACCTCCTGTTGCAAGGAGAATGACAGAACTCCCCCAATCTATCCAAATAAATAAAGTACTTCTTCCTGGAGTTATTGTCACTGCAGGATGTTTTGCAGAAGCTTCACTTCTTCCTTGCATTTAGGCCTTCCACCAACATTCATTTGGTTAAAACCAATCTCCCATTGAAAAACCTTTCCTTCAACTCCATTTGCTCTCTCCATGTCAAAGGTGAACAATTCACTTCGTGAACAAATATTTAATCACTTTTGCTGCCAATTTCTACCTTTTCTCATCTTCAGATGGTCCACCTCTGAGCCTTTCCTTTCTGGATCACTGAATCTCCATCTGACAGGGTCAGATAGTGTCAAACATCCATTATAAGCCTAAGGACTCACACAGCTATCTGTACTATACTTCCTCACAACACTTTCCAGCAAGAATTCCATCCCATTTCTCCAGTTTATCTGACTCCATCATTTTTTTCCGTGGTAAGACTTTCCCCATAAGTGCCTATGAAATATCATCTTTCCTGCAAAATCAAGGCTTCAACCCAGCTATGATGACAGACCCGTGATCATATCTTTTCTATTTCTGATATACGTCTCACCCCCTTCTCCCATGAACAATGCAGGATAGCGTTCCGCTGGTTCTCACTTTCTATCTCAGCATCCTAGGCATGTACCAGATCATCCTTCGCAATTTCTATCAGCTCCTACAAAATCCCACAACCAGACGGCTTTTCCCTACCCTTATCAACATTTTGTTCACTTTGTGACTGCCTAGTCTGCTCCTCTGTCTTAACAAACTTCAAAAAACGAAACACTTGTTCTTCCACCTCTTCAGTTCTCATCATCCAATGACACAAACCATCCTTTCAAGTGAATCAGTGTTCATTTGCACTTTCAATCCAGTATACTCTTTCGGTGCTCATGATGTGTTGTCTTCAACATTGAAGAAACCAAATGCAGAGCAGATGACTGCGGCTCGGAGGAAACACCTTGTCGGAAATATTAATTCTCCACTTTATAATGATTTTGTTCCTTTGATTGTGTTTGACTCTCTAACTGCCCTCATTGTGTTAGCATTTGTTCTTACTTTTCTATTTCTCACTGCTCCCATTATATGATCAACAGCTTGATCTCTTCATGACAATCCTACTCTCACTCAATCAGAAAGATATGATTTGTTCTTTCTAACCTTTCTGCACTCTCCCGCTGAAAACTAACCATTTTCTCTCTTTAAATTTAACCCTTGTTCTCTTTACAAAGATGCTGCCAAACCTGTTACTAGTACTTTGATTTTATTTCAGATTTCCGACATCAGCAATTTAAAATGTTTTCTTTGTTCTAGCATTCATAAAAGTCAAGATTCCGTCAGCGTTTTACCCACGTTGTCAAATTACGTTAACACTTTCAACAACGATGAACAAATACCTACAAATCTCTCTCCTTTTATATCTTTTAGAATTTTATGCACGGGTTTATATTGCCTTTTTTAATACTTACTGCCAAAAATATTGCATTTCCGTGATTTAAATTTTATCTGTCACCTATCCATCCATTTCACCAGTCCATATTTCCTTAAAGTCTATTATCCCATCATGCTTCACTGCATTTGCACGTTTTGTGTCATCTACAAATTGTGACTTTTACACCCAACTACGTCATTAATGTATACCTAGGGCAACAGTATTCCGAGCATTGACCCCCCTCCGTTCAAGAAAGCACCTTTTCTCTACTCTTCTCTGTTTAATGTCACTTCGTAATTTATTATTATTATCTTTTTTAATTGATTCTTGAAGTGGTACTTTAGCAAACTATTTTTGGGAGCTTTATGAACTTTATTGCACTAATCTGTCTGTAACTCTCTGGATAATTATATTTTTAGCTAGGCAAAAATATCCCTAACTGCTCTGTAATTGTTGTCTTTATCTTTATATTTTTCTTTGAACGAGAATGTGAAATATACTTTTTTTCCCAATCAGGTCCTACTGCTCAATCTCCATTCATTTAAAAAATTATATTACAAGGACTTTGCAATTTATTTTCTTACTTACCTCAGAAAACTAGGCTGCATCCCATCAGGATTGGGTGGTTAATTTACTTTAAGGGCAACTAGCCTTTCTCGCTCGTCCTTCTATTAATTTTGAATCTAAATGGAATCTAAGGCTCCATCTCTTTTGCTGAGATTTCAGCAACATTTTATTCCTTGGTGAAGATCGATGTACTAATTTAGTGTCTCAGCTAGGGGCGGCACAGTGGTAAGCTGGTAGTGCGGAGATGGAGGCACAGTGACACAGCTTCTGCCTCACAATGCCAGAGACCCAGGTTCGATCCTGACCTTGGGTGCTGTCTGAATGGAGTTTGCATGCTCTCCCTGTGACCACGTAGATGTTCTCTCGGTTATCCAGTTTCCCCCACATCCCAAAGACCTATGGGTTTGTTGGTTAATTGGCCTTTGTAAAATTGCCCCTAGTGTGTATGGAGTAGATGAGAATGTGGGATAATATTGAACTTTTGTGAATGTGTAATCGATAGCTGGCATGAACTCGGTGAGCTGAAGGGCTTATTTCATGATATATCTATAAACTATGTCCTTTGCCTCCATGTGTAGAATTCCTTTTTGCTCTCTGGTTGACCTAATCTATCTTCTTACAACCCTTTTCCTTTTCATGTAACTATACAATATTTTTGGACTCTGTTTTACTCTCATTTTTTCTCATGCTCTCCCTTTGCCTCTTGTATTTCATTTTTTAAGTACCTTTCTGTAGATCTGCTCTACTTATATGTTAACCAATACTAACACACAAATGCTGCACACCACTATTATCTATAATCCAGTCCGGGTTTTTATCATACCGGCACCATTCAGACTAACGGCTCCTGACACAAGCTGCCAATCGTGATGCAGACACAGTCATGACAACATGCTGTGTAACTTTATTATATGCCAATAAACCTGTTGGATCTTTACTCCATGTATGCGTCAGTTGCTCTACACTTCCCCCGTCCTTTATGTAATCAGCCTGATTCTTGCTTGAGTTAATGATCAGACATTAGTAATATTTTTTTTCCTGCTCAATTCACTCTTCTTTTGGTTCTGCAGGCAAATCTGCTTTAATTTCCTCACTGCTATTTTCATAAGAATGAACCAAGACCATAACTGTTATACCTCCAATTTAAAAGCATTTTAATATTTAATGTTCAAACATGTAGCCATCCAAGCTTTGATTTTAGTTTACTAGCTTTTTCCTTGGAGTGTTCTGCATCTTTTTCCACAGCTATTCCGAACTTTATAATTTTGTGATTGTTTACTAGATGCTCCCCAATGATATAATTGTTAACCATTATGAAATAAATGAACTTTTACAAAATGTTGAAGTTAATAAAGCATGCAGTTTAACATTATATTTCAGACCAGGATGAGTGCTCCCAGAGAAACATGTGCATGAACGGAATGTGTATCAATGAAGATGGTAGCTTCAAGTGCATATGCAAACCCGGCTTTGAGTTGGTATCAAATGGACGGGCATGCATTGGTAAGTTTACTGATTATCCAAATCCAAAATGTTGCTGCTTGTTGGTA
Source organism: Leucoraja erinaceus (assembly GCF_028641065.1). NCBI lineage: Eukaryota > Metazoa > Chordata > Chondrichthyes > Rajiformes > Rajidae > Leucoraja > Leucoraja erinaceus. The sequence goes on along the minus strand of NC_073412.1, from coordinate 11,066,761 downwards.
GAAATGTTTTCATAAATAGTCAGTATTATACATTGTTAAATGTCGGTTACAATAGCATAGCTCAATTCAGCTGGAGAGCAGTAAGCCTGTGCAGATGGTGGATGGATGATTTTAAATGTCACAGGCACAAATTACATTTTCTTGAACACAGTGAACCCATTTAGTAATATGATTAATGAGTTAATTCCTACCGATTACTTGGGTAATATTCCAAGTTGCTCTATATACAAATATATAATTGGGTGTTTTGCTTCAGTGACTATTTGTCTCTGTCCAATCCGGTAGGTACCAGGTTTTGAATATGTGAGCAAGTATTTTCATACCTGACCCTGGCCACAGATTGTAGCAGCTGATGCACAAATTATAGACAGAAAAGACTGCAGATTCTAGAATCTGGAGATTAAAAAAAGCTGCTGGAGGAACTCAATGGATTGAGCAACAGCTACAAAAAGAAAAATATTTTCCCTAACCCTGACCAATGAGTTCCTCTAGCATTATATTCTTGATGCATTATATATTTTACTTCTCATTGAGTATAAAATGGGCATGTATGTTTGTTATGGTGGAAAGAACTACTTGGTCATTTTCTGTGGTCGATCTTTATTTTCCAGACATTTGAGGTCAAGGCCCTAGCTAGTTTATTGAAATCCTCATAAGGGACTTGGGCAAAGCATGTTGATCAGTGCAAAGTACTTACTCTCTAAATTACTCAGTGATAAATTGACGATGGCTTAAACTCTCCCCTTTAACCATATTTATGTAATAAATTTATCTTGTATCAATATTGTTTTGGAGTTTAAAATTCGGCAAGGTCATTACATTTTCAGCAATAAAAACAGAGCAGTGGTCTCCCATTTTTGCACTAGGCATACAATTTGGTCTGAAGTTATGGGTTGGGATTCCACAATTTACTGCCTCAGAATGATTACCACACATTGACTTGACATCCCTCATCATCTTGCATCACTTTTCAGCTCATTAGCATCAATCACGGTGCCAAACCCGAAATGAGTTAACCACTGGGTGCAGTGGTTTACACATACTTTTTGAGCTAATACACTGCAGCCGACCAATTTTTCAGATTTGGTACTTAAGTATATTAAATCTCATACTTGATGTCCAGCCTCAAAAGATAATCTAAGACAATTGCTTATTAACACAATTCTTGTTTAAAAGATTATTTAGGTTGTGTGGCATATTTGCTTCACTGCTTTAGGAACAATGGTTTCAGTAAGCTTCTTGTATGTATATGTCTCAGAACTATTTTTTTAATTACATCCAGCTACTTCTTGAGTGTTGCCTAAGCAATAGCTTGAAAACATTTCTGAAAGGACAGAAAGTAGTGCACGTGATATGTGTTGTGTACTTTTATGCAAGAATCTTTTTGGACCAAGATTCTTAATTATTCCTGTGATAAATGCTGTGACCATCCAAAAAATTATGGAATCATGCAGGAAGGAAACAGGCGCAACGTCCATAATCACCAGTGGACACCTTTCAATATGCCACTCTGCGCTTGATCCACAGTCTTCTGAAACCTATATCCTTTATATTTTTGTACACCTCAGTCATCTCCCCTCTAAATCTCCTACTCTAGGGAGCAAAGACCTAGCTTCTTCAGTCCCTCCTCGTAACTGAACTGCTCAATCCCAGGCAACATCTTGGTGAATCCTCCCTGCCCCCACTCCAGTACTATCACGTCCTTCCTATACCTCTGTGAGGAGAACTTCATGCAGTACTCCATCTGAGGTCTGACCAAGATTTTACAACAATGAAGCATAACCACCCTAATTCTGTATTTAATGCCCTGACAAATGATGGGCCAGTATCCTATATGCCTCCCTAACCAACTATGTTATCTACCTATATTGCCACCTTAATAGATCTGTGTTCTACTCCAAGGTCCATCTGCTCCTTAATATTCCAAGACCCAACCATTCATGATGCATATCGTAGCCTCATAACTGCTCTTAAAATGCATCACCTTACATGTGTTTGGATTAAACTCCATCAACCCATTTCACTGAAACAATATGTCTCTTCAGCGTCAGACTATCTTTCATACTATCAACAACTTTACCAATCTTCATCTCATCCATGTGCTTACTGACCTTGCTTCCCACATTCGCATCCAAGTAATTCTCCTAAATTACAAACAAGTGTCCCAACACCTATCTTTGTGGGACACCATTAGTTATGGACATCCAATCACAAAAACAACCTTCCACCATCACCCTCCGTTTCCTATTGCCAAACCAATATTTAATCCAGTCCTGGATCTCATCAGTCTTAACCTTGTGATCCCATAGGTCCTAACCACTCCTGATCCAGTCTCCCATGTGGGGCCTTGTCAAAGGTTTTGTAAGAGACCTTGTAAGTCCGAACTAATGCCATGCCCTCATTGATATTTTTTTTCTCATTTTCAAAGAATCCAATCATATTAATCAAGTAGGATCTGCCCTTGATGAAACTATGTTGGTTGTCTCTAACTAATTCCTGCCTTTCCAAGTGATCACTGAATTATTTGAAGATGTAACTAGGATAATGGACAAGGGTGAGCCAGTGGATGTAGTGTACCTGGACTTTCAGAAACCATTTGATAAGGTCCCACATAGGAAGATTAATGATTTTTATATGAAAGGGATTAAAAGTAAACATTAGCAAATGACAGGATGCAGGATGCTAATGATGATGCCAGGGTGAATTGGATAGTTGGGTGAGGTGGGCAGATAGTGGACAAAATTAGAGCACATGGTATTGAGGGTAGGGTATTGACGTATAGAAAATTGGTTCGCAGACAGGAAACAAAAACAAATCCCTTTCAGAATGGCAGGCAGTGACAAGTTCGGTACCGCATTGCTCGGTGGTGGGAGCGCAGTTATTTACAATATACATTAATGATTTATATGAAGGGATTAAAAGTAACATTAGCAAATTTGCAGATGACACAAAGCTAGGTGGCAGTGTGAACTGTGAGGAGGATGCTATGATGATGCAGGGTGAATTGGATAGGTTGGGTGAGTGGGCAGATGCAGTTTAATGTGAATAAATGTGAGGTTATCTACGTTGGTGGCAAAAACAGGAAAGGGGGATGAGGAGGATAGGAAGAGTCTGCAAAAGACTAGATTTGGCATTATCTGAATGGTGTCAAGTTGGGGGATCTAGGGGTATTAGGACAAAAGTTAGTATGGCAGGTGCAGCAAGCACATCAGGAAGCCAATGGAGTTTTGGCCTTTATTGCTAGGGGGATTGAGTATAAAAACAGGTCTTGAGGTCTTGCTGCAGTGTTACACAGTATTAAGTGTACTAGACGGGGCGCGAAGGTTTACAAGATAACTGCTGAGGGGATTGACAATTGGAATACTTAAGAAAGGATGTACTAGCCCTGGAGTCAGTGCACCAGGCGGAAGGTTTACAAGATTAAAAGGGAACAACGAGAAGAATGAAAACGGTAAGATCGTGAGGGGCCTTGGGGGGTGGATGGACACCAGGATGTTCCCAATCCTTGTTCATCAGCCAGGAAAACTTCTGAAAGTAAGCATGCAGGTACAGCAGTCAGTGAAGAAAGAAATGGCATGTTGGCCTTAATAACAGGAGGAGTTGAGCATAGGAGCAAAGAAGACCATCTGCAGTTGTACGGGGCCTTAGTGAGACCACACCTGGAGTATTGTGTGTGCTGTTTTGGTCTCCAAATTTGAGGAAGGACATTCTTGCTACAGGTGCACAACCTTTTATCCGAAAGCCTTGGGACCAGACACTTTTCGTAATTCAGAATTTTTCGGCTTTCGGAATGGAAGATTTTTAGCGTAGATTTTAACGGCTGGCTCAGTGGTAGAGTGCTCAGCTCATATCCGCAAGGTCGGGAGTTTGCGCCTCGATCCCGGCAGTTACTCGATCGCGAGTTTGAGTCTTCAATGTAGTTTTTTCTTGCAGAATAGGAGAGAATAGGGAGGGTTAGGCTGGGATCATTCTCTGCGAGATAATCTTAGTGCGGGAGACAAGTGTAGGAGAGGTGTACTGACTGTGTGGGCAGAACTTTGGAAGTGATTGCCCACCATTCTCAAAAGCCGCTGTGTCTCCCTGTCCCTCCAACTCCAGAGGAATCCGCTGCCCGATGGGCCGCTACGGCGACAAGTGGCAGTTCGCCCACAGCCCGAGCTGCGCCCCCTCATCCGCAACCCGGGTTCCTCTGGAGTTGGAGCAGGGCTGGGCTAGAGTTGTTGCTGGCTGTGAGTCTCTGGGATCTCCGTGCTTGCAGTGGGCCTGGGGGTCGGTGTCCCGATGAGGGGGCGCAGCTCGGGCTGTGGGCGAACTGCCACTTGTCGCTGTAGCGGCCCATCGGGGAGCAGCTTCTGGTGGTCCTGACGTCTCTCAGCTCCTGTCCAGGGGGGTGGCCGGAGACGTCAGGACCAACAAGAACCCGCTCCCCGATGCGCCGCTACAGCGACAAGTGGCAGTTCGCCCACAGCCCGAGCTGCGCCCCCTCATCCGCAACCCCGGGTTCCTCTGGAGTTGGAGCGGGGCTGGGCTAGAGTTGCTGCTGGCTGTGAGTCTCTGGGATCTCCGTGCTTGCAGTCAGTGTCCCGTTGGTCCTGACGTCTCCGGTCACCCCCCTGGAATGGAGCTGAGACTGGGAACTGTACCGCCCTTGCCCACTCCCTCTGCAACTGCAAACAACCCCACAGTTCCCAGTCTCAGCTCCTGTACAGGGGGGTGGCCGGAGACGTCACAGCCCGAGCTGCGCCCCCTCATCCGCAACCTCAAGACCAAGACGCACCTTGCACACCATCAGCTTCGGTCCCTACGGGGAGCGTGTTCCTCTGGAATTGGAGCGGGGCTGGGCTGCTGCTGGCTGTGGGTCTCTGGGTTCTCCGTGCTTGCAGTGGGCCTGGGGGTCGGTGTCCCGTTGGTCCTGACGTCTCCGGTGACTGGCACTGGCTCCGACGTGAAGACAGTGCAAAGCCCCCGTGCCGGTGCAATGGGCGGGGAGCTGGAGAGGGGAGGGAAGGGGTCACACACATGGCCGGGAAGCAGAGGGGTGTAGGTGGGGTGAAACTTAAGGGAGCGACAATTTGCTGCTGCCTGCCCGCTGAGTTAAAAAGTTCTCATGCAAGTCTCACGATACACCGTGGGAACTTTTGAACTCAGCGGGCAGGCAGCAGCAGATTGTCAATTATTAACCCTCCCGCGCAATATACCCTCACCTTCTCTTTTATGAATGGGGATTTAGTTCCCCTTTCTTCGAGGACCGATCGGAGGTTCCGCTGTCACCTCTGCGGGCCGCCCTCGGTGAACGTTTTCAAGGACCTTTCTTCAAGGACTGAAAAAATGTCGCTATTCGGAGGTTTTCGTTATTTGGAACTTCGGATAAAAGGTTGTGCACCTGTATTGAGGGAGTGCAGTGTAGGTTCACAAGGTTAATTCCCAGGATGGCGGGATTGTCATATGTTGATAGAATGGAGCGGCTGGGCTTGTATACTCTGGAATTTAGAAGGATGAGAGGAGATCTTATTGAAACATATAAGATTATTAAGGGTTTGGACATGCTAGAGGCAGTAAACATGTTCCTGATGTTGGGGGAGTCCAGAACCAGGGGCCATAGATTAAGAATAAGGGGTAAGCCATTTAGAACGGAGATGAGGAAAAACCTTTTCACACAGAGGATTGTGAATCTGTGGAATTCTCTGCCTCAGAAGGCAGTGGAGGCCAATTCTCTGGAAGCTTTTAAGAGAGAGTTAGTTAGAGCTCTTAAATATAGCTGAGTCAAGGAATATGGGGAGAAGGCAGGAACGGAGTATTGATTGTGGATGATCAGCCATAATTACAGTGAATGGTGGTGCTGGCTCAACGGGCCGAATGGCCTACTCCTGCACCTTTTGTCTATTATCTCTGACAGGACCCTGCCTTTCCAAATAATCTCAGGTTTTTACAATAAAATTATTCAGTTTTGCAGCAAGTTGCAAATAAAATCAGGTCCATTTTGATACACCATTCAAAATGGGAATAATTAAAAGAAAGAATACCATTATCAGCAGACCTATTAAGGGAAACCGATAAGAAACCTAAAAGAACAAAGTAATACTAAGGGCAGTAGAAGACTGTCAGGCCAATGCTTTTAGTAGTCATAAACAGTGCCACACAGCAACTCCCAACACTCAGGTTGCCAGTAAATCATTTGCGGGTTTGCTAATAGCCTGAAGTGACAGCAAACATACATTTATACATAAGGAGTATTTAGCACATAAGGCAACCTTGGTGAGAGGAATAGAGTAAATGTTTTATATCAGTAATCTTATAATCGAACTGCAAAAGATAGGCAAAGTGAAGAAAATAAAAGACTGCGATTGGATGAAAGGAAGGATACATTAAATGACTAAAGGGATGATAGATCAAAAATGAAGATGGGAAATAAAAAATGGTCTGGATGCTGTTTTAATGGAAGGAAAATATTGTAGATGGTAAAAAAAACATGAAGCTCATTGATAATGCTTATTAACTGAAGTTGTTGAATTATTATATTTACTTTGGTTTAATGACTAACTACTTTTCAACAGACATTGATGAGTGCCACATAACAGGAATTTGCATGAATGGGCGATGTGTCAACACAGACGGCTCCTATAGATGTGAATGTCCTCCTGGCCTGGCCATTGGACTTGATGGGCGAGTCTGCGTTGGTATGTTAATAAATTGAAATATATGCAATGAGTATACTTTTAACAAGGGCTGAAACAACCTAAAAATGTTTGTAATTTCTCAAATCTGTTTTGCACAAATGTACAACATTCTAAAATGTTTGGTATGGTATGGCAACAGTTCTGCGGCTGACAAGAAGGCTCTGCAGAAAGCCATCAATACAGCCCAGAAGATCACCAGCACATACTTACCTGCCCTGGAAGAGATCATAGCTCTCATTACATGCGGAAGGCATCACGCATACTAAAGGATTCATCTCATCCTGCACATCATTTGTTTGCCCTTCTGCCCTCAGGAAAGCGTTACAGGTCAATCAAATCACACACCACAAGATTAACGAACTGTTTCTATCCCAAGGCCATCACCACTCTGAACTCTGCACTGAACACACAGCCCCCATAGCCAATATTTTGTACTGCCACAACACTATACTGTGAATATTGCACATTGCACATTCTGACGACTTGACGTTTTCTTGCCGTTTTCGTTATTTGTTATTATTTATCTGATACGTTGGAGCTCAGCTGCACCTGAAATTTCGTTGTATGTATTTACGATGACAATAAAGTGTTATTATTATTATTATTTTTATTATGTTTATGTCTTCTAGATTAGGTTTTCTTTTACTTTTTAAGAACCACTTTACAGAATCAAAAATAATTTTCCTCCTTAAAGTCGTTTCATTAGCTGCATATGGCATCAAATAATCTGCACAATCCTTAGATTCGAAACTGTCTGACTCAACATCTTATGCTACTGCTAGGACATAAATATTGCCGATAGGTGAAGTCTTACTTTGCTTGACTTCAGCTGGTACACTAATTGGTTTGGCTATGTTTATTATTGTCAAGTGTACCGAGGTACAGTGAATAGCTTTGTTTTGTATGCTATCAAATCAGATCATACACATAAATAAAATCAAGTCAAACTTGCACATTAGATGGAGCAAAGGGGAAGATGCAGAGTGCAGAATATAATTCTCAGCATTGTTGTGCACCAGTTTCATGGACAAAGCCAAATGTCTGCAACGGGGTTGACGTGATTCAGAGAATACACTGTCTCATGGTAGGACTGATCATAAGCTTGATAGCAGTGGTCAAGAAGCTGTTCCTGAGTCTGATGATGTGTGCTTTCAGACAATCTGTATCTTCTGCCTAACGGGACAGGGAGAAGAAGGAATGACTGGGGTGGGACAAGTCTTTGATTATGTTAGCTGCTTTACTGATGCATTGAGAAGTGTAGATAGAATTAATGTTAGAGAGTCTGATCTGTGTGATGGACTGGCTACATCCATAACTTTGCAATTTCTTGCTGTCTTGGGCAGAGCTGTTCCCAAACCTGGCTACGATGCAACCCTACAATATGCTTTATATGGACACTAAAAGCTGGAGTAACATAGCGGGTCAGACAGCATCTCTGGAGAAAAGGAATAGGTGACGTTTCGGGTTGTGTCTATATTTGGTTTAAACCAGCATCTACAGTTTCTTCTCTCACAGTATGCTTTGTATGGTGCATTTGTAGATGTTTGTAAGAGTCATTGGAGACGTGCCAATTCTCCTAATTCTCCCAAAGAAGTTGAGACTTTGTCGCCTTGGCTGTCACTTCAATGTGGTTGGTGTACGACAGATAGAAACATAGAAATTATGTGCAGGAGTAGGCCATTCGGCCCTTCGAGCCTGCACCGCCATTCAATGTGATCATGGCTGATCATCCAACTCAGTATCCCGTACCTGCCTTCTCTCCATACCCCCTGATCCCCTTAGCCACAAGGGCCACATCTAACTCCCTCTTAAATATAGCCAATGAACTGGCCTCAACTGCCCTCTGTGGCAGAGAGTTCCAGAGATTCACCACTCTCTGCGTGAAAAAAGTTCTTCTCATCTCGGTTTTAAAGGATTTCCTCCTTATCCTTAAGCTGTGACCCCTGTCCTGGACTTCCCTAACATCGGGAACAATCTTCCTGCATCTAGCCTGTCCAACCCCTAAGAATTTTGTAAGTTTCTATAAGATCCCCTCTCAATCTTCTAAATTCTAGAGAGTATAAACCAAGTCTATCCAGTCTTTCTTCATAAGACAGTCCTGACATCCCAGGAATCAGTCTGGTGAACCGTCTCTGCACTCCCTCTATGGCAATAATGTCCTTCCTCAGATTTGGAGACCAAAACTGTACGCAATACTCCAGGTGTGGTCTCACCAAGACCCTGTACAACTGCAGTAGAACCTCTCTGCTCCTATACTCAAATCCTTTTGCAATGAAAGCTAACATACCATTCGCTTTCTTTACTGCCTGCTGCACCTGCATGCATACCTTCAATGACTGGTGTACCATGATACCCAGGTCTCGCTGCATCTCCCCCTTTCCCAATCGGCCACCATTTAGATAATAGATCACTGGTATGGATTTAGATCACTGGTAATATTAAAACCAAGGAACTTGAAGCTCTCAATCTTTTCCACTTGGGCGCTATTGATATTGATTGAGCCATGTGCTTCACCATGCTGCCTGAAGCCGATAACTAGCTTCCTAATCTTGCTCTCAGTGAGAGCGGTTGTCCTGCCACCATGCTACAAGTTATCTATCTCTTTCCTGTAATCTGTCTCGTTATTGTTCGTGATCCGACCCATCACAGTGGTGTCATCTGCAAACTTGTAGATGGAGTTAGAACCGAATTTGGCCCAACAGTCGTGAGTGTATAGGGGAGTATAATAGGGGAATGTGAACGCATCCTTGCTGGGCCCCGGTGTTGAGAATTATTGGGGAGAAAGTGTTGTACCTAACCTGACTGATTGTGGTCTGTGGGTCAGAACGTTGAGGATCCGGTGGAACAGGGGGCTGCTGATTCCTGGGTCCAGAAGTTTGGCGATGAGTGTGGATGGGATTATGGTGTTGAAGGCAGAGCTGCAGTCAATAAATATGATTTTAACATAAGAAATTCAGTAGGTTATCCTATGCTGTCCTCCACCTTATGCTTGATCTTAATCTTTGGCCCTTTAACGGTTTCTCCCTAATAATTTATTTTGATATATTTGTTCTTTTCCCAAAAATGTATATTTGTTTTCTATCCCTTCTTGCTTGCATGAATGATTGATTTTGTTTTTGCAGATACTCATATGAGAAGCACATGCTATGGTGGTTACAAAAAAGGGCAATGTGATCGACCATTACCAGGAGCCTACACCAAGTCTCAGTGTTGCTGTTATAGTACAGATCATGCCTTTGGAGAGCCTTGCCGACCTTGTGCAGCTGCAAATTCTGGTGGGTACTTTGCTAATTGATCCTAAGTGTGTGTGTGGTGGGGTTATTATATGAATACATTATGTTGAATAGTAGAGTAGGATAGTAAAAAATACTACCTTTAGCCTTAATGAGAATAGGCAAGCAGTATTTCTTGATTACAAAAACAAAATTTAAGCTATTTTTATTTATTTCGCATTTGCTTTCCGACAGTACAAAAATATATCTCTGACGTCAATATTTTGTTATCAAATCTAATTTAAAGCAGAAAAAATATATTTGACAGCAATGTATGGGTGACAGCATATACCGTCTGTAAGTCCTTGGTCAATCTAAAAATAATTTTTTAGCTATCTCCTGGAAGAAAACTAAACTAATGGTAGAGTTCCAATGTCTGGAGCTGAGGCCTCCTATAGTATGGATCTGACCATGTGGCAATAAGTAAATATGGCTGTGGAACTAATATGGGGATGAGTACAGAAAATGGATTGGATTGAGTACAATGTGATATATATCTTATTTTGGAGCAGACAGGTTTACTATATGAGTGGCCATTCGCAAAGGTGATAGCTTAGTTTGACTTGAAAACTCAAGGCAATTATATAAGACAAATGACACAGGAATAGGCTGTTTGACTGAACTAGTCCATGACAGAATTTATTCTGTACTCAAGCCTCCTCTTGTTTGACTTCAATTAAATCTATAACCCTCTGTTACACCTTACTGCCATTCTTTGACTTAAAATGTTTCTCCTGAATTCTCTACTGGAATTCTTGGTTATTATCTTGCATCTCAGTGTACACTCTATGTAAGTTTAAACATTCTGTCAGATTGTTCTTCAGTTTTACGTTATCAAGAAAAAATAGATCCTGTTTGCTCATTGTTTCTTAACATGGATATCCTCGCATCTCTGTTCTCATCCTTGTCCATACTTTCAATGTTATTCTTAGTGTGTTTAAAAAGTTTGTGTTAATGGTCTCTGGTTTGTTTTATGTGGGGGTTGGGGTCCAGGGAAACATTTTTTCAATCTCTTACCTTGCCGGAGATGCGATTGTTTTCTGACATCGTGGAACTGGAACTGTAAGTCCACGACCCGCACGACCCCACTGCGGGTCGTGGACTTACCATCAGAGCCGATTCCTTGCCTGGGATCGACGGTCCCTTTAACATCAAGGGCTCGCAGTTCAGAGACTGAGTCAGGAGGCTCCAACGATGCAGAAGGTTCGATGCAAGAGCTTGGTTGCCCTGACGAGCAGGCCCGCCGCCGTCTACAGGAGTGAGATCGTCCTGTCAACGGAACGTTAGAGGCCCCCGACCGCTGGAGGTCAAAGAAGGGAAGAGATTGAACTTTATTTTGCCTTCCATCACAGTGAGGAATGTGGAGGAGTCAGTGGTGGATGTTTATATTAAAATGTATTTTGTGTGTTCTGATGCTTTTTATTAGTATGACTGTATGGCAAATCAAATTCCTCGTATGTTGTAAAACATACTTGGCTAATAAAGTAAGTATGAGTAGTATTGTGACCAGCACTATATACGTGTAGTGACATAGTCTCTGACCTAAATACGTAAATTAACCCATGTTATGGTATTTTAGGAAGTATTTTGGAGTCTGTCCCAATATATTGTCACTGAATATGCAGCTTAGGGAAAAACATAAATATGTGAGATGATGGTTGGAGAGGATAACATTGAACGTATTTTGATTGATGTGAATTTCCATTTTGATTGGGAAAATATCCAAAAAGAATAAATATGAGAAACTATTCCTCGAATGTGAACCATAGGAAAGGACAAGTGAATTGCAACTTGTTAGTGCATTTTTTTAAAGTACTGGGGAATTAAACAGGAATTAAATCAGTTAGTTTGATCAGCTAATTTATTTTGGATACTGGATACTAGAACCATAAAGGATCATAGTAAGACTATAAATGGAATATATTGTGTAAATCAACCTTGGTCTCCCCATCTAAAGAATGGTAGACTTCCAATAGAAAGTTAAACTGACGCTTCTCCAAAATAATTTCCTAAGATGATTGGGGTCATTGGTGTGATCTTTTATGTGCGTAGATTGTCATTTGAAGAGAGACACGGTCTGTACGCTAGAATTTAGAAGAACGAGTAGTGTGCCTCATAGTTTGGTGCTGGGCCCATGGTCATCTATATCATTGATTTGGATGAGAACGTGCATGGCATGAATAGCAAATTTGCAGATGACACAATGTGGATGGTATTGTAGATAATAATAATAATAAATTTATTAGATAGTAAAGATGGTTATCAAAAATTGCAGCAGGATCTTGATCGGGCTGAGAAATGATTAATGGAATTGAATACAGAGAAATGTGAAGTGTTACATTTTAGTAGCACTAACATGGGCAGTACCTACACAATGAACGGTAGGGCTCTGGGGATTGTTATAGAGCAGATGGATCTAGGAGTACAGATACATAGTTTGTTAAAAGTGGCATCATAGTTAGATGGGATGGTCAAAAAAGCTTTTGGCACGTTGGTGGTCAGTTAGTGATGAACACCAATTCACCATAATAGAGTATAGACATTGGGAGGTCATGTTGCAGTTGAATAAGATGTTGCTGAGACTGCATTTAGGGTATTGTGTCCCGTTTTGGGTACCATGTTAGAAGAAAGATGTTGTCAAGCTGGAAAGGGTGCAGAGAAGATTTATAAGGATGTTGACAGGACAAGGGCCCGAGGTATAGGGAGAGGTTGAGTAGGCTAGGATTCCTTGGAGCGCAGGAGGATGAGGGGTGATCTTATAGAGGTGTGCAAATCATGAGAGGAATAGGTAGGGTAGACCCACAGAGTCTCTTGCCCAGAGTAGAGGAATCGTGAACTAGAGGACGTAGGTTTAAGGTGATGGAGAAAAGATTTAATAGGGATCTGAGGATCATTCACACATTGGGTGGTAGGTGAATGGAATGAGCTGCTGGAGGAGGTTGTTGAGCCAAGTACTATCACAATGTTTAATAAATATTTAGACAGGTTTAGAGGGATATGGACCAAATGCAGGCAGATGGGACTAGTGTAGATGGGACGTTGGCTGCTGTGGGCAAGTTGGCTCAGAAGGCCTGTTTCCATGCTGTAAGACTCTATGACTCTATGAGTGTGGATCAGTTTGGAACCATGTCACAATCTCACATTTGGGTGGGAAGGGACTGCAAAACCAAAGATAGATATAAAATGCTGGAGTAACTCTGCGGGACAGGTAGCATCTCTCGAGAAAAGGAATGAGTGACATTATAGCAGGTCAAGACCTTTCTTCAGACAAATTGGGGTTGATAGAAACATAGAAAATAGGTGCAGGAGTAGGCCATTCGGCCCTTCGAGCCTGCACCGCCATTCAATATGATCATGGCTGATCATCCAACTCAGTATCCTGTACCTGCCTTCTCTCCATAACCCCTGATCCCTTTAGCCACAAGGGCCACATCTAACTCGCTCTTAAATATAGCCAATGAACTGGCCTCAACTACCTTCATTTGGAACTGAGATGTAAATAAATTCCCTTGCCCTGACAGTGGTGAATCCTTTGAATTCTCTTTCTAGAGGACTGGAGTTTAATAGATTGCCACTTCTTGAATATATTAATTTAATTAAATAAATATATTCGAGACAAGATCAATAAAAATTTGGATGTTGAGAGAATTGAAGAATATGGGGTAGAGTCAATATTGTTCAATTGTCATTGTTATGAAATAAATTAATAACCAATAATACTAAGTACCATAGTAATGCAAAACCAATTCCATAATCCAAGCAAAACAAAGTACATAGTGGATCGTAGTTGCTGAGGCAGCGGGTTTCTGTTGTTCAATGGTCACGAGCCTGATGATTGCTGGGAAGAAGCTATTCTTCAACCTGGAGGTACTGCTTTTCAAAGGTAGATACAAAATGCTGGAGTAACTAAGCGGGACAGGCAGCATCTCTGGAGGAAAGGAATGGGTGACGTTACGGGTCGAGACCCTTCTTCAGACTTTCAGGTTCCTGTACCATCTTCTACATGATAGTAGCAAAATGAGTATGTGGTCAGAGTGGTATGGGTCTTTGATGGTATTAACTGCTTATTTGAGATAAGAATCTTCAGGCAGTGCTATGTCAGTACCCATGATAGACCAAGCAATGTTTACCACTTTGTGCGACCTCCTTCATTCTTGGATGTTTGAGTTACTGAACTAGGGCATGATGCAGCTAGTCAGTATGCTCTGTACTGTATGCCTGTAGACGTTCGATATAGTATATTTGGTGACATACCAGCAGAAAAGTAATACAGAGGTAAAATATTTTCTGTGATATTATTGAGCACAGAGCAAACATGAGGAGCTAAATGATTTACACATGCTTGTGAGTCATATACTGTCCCATATTATATAAACTAATATATATGAGCATCTAACTTGTTAGTTTTAGCCTCTGTCAATTTCTAATGTTTGTCATTGCTTAAAAGATAAAATGCCATGAAAAGGGAGGTAGCTTCAAATAAATTGCTCCCCATGTACATTTTTCTAATATTTCTAAACAATGTATGATTTTAATTCTAAGCAGAATGAAACAACAAAACCACTATCAAGTGGTTTCCATTATACTGAGCATCTGCAGGCACTCTAATTTTAAATGCCAATTTCAGCTCTGCAGCACAGAAGTTCAGAAGAACTAGGTCAGTACTAATCAGCTTTAGGAAAAAAACGTTTTTATTAGTGTTACAAATTCAAAAACCAGATGTCAAAGGAACATTAAAACTTTGGATGATTTAACAACGCATTCATAATCCCATATTTTGATCACTGGACAACTTGAAGTTAATGTAATAACCCTGCACATAAACAATATGTTACTAACTTCTGTAGGTATTCCACACAGTTTTGATGGAATTTGTGAAGTATTGACAGACTATTTTTCTTATTTTCCCACAGCTGAATATGATGCACTTTGCAGCAGTGGACCTGGTATAACAAGTGATGGGAAGGGTAAAATGAAAAATACTCCTACTAAAGAAAACGTGTTTGTATCTAAACTACATCCTAATATTCCTTTGCATGGCATATTTCTATAGAATGCTATTCCCTGGAATGTCGGTTTGAACAATATTTTATTGTGCTACCGCCTACATCCTGAGCTTCAGGCTACTTTGTTGTCCAACTTGCCTTCCTTGTTGATATCCTGTAATGAATGTAGAATAGTTAAAGCCTTTGCCCTCAACTGAATTTAAGATAGTGTTGATAAATTATTTTGCTTTTGCACTTTTTGTTATGTTTCTAACCATCACTTTTACTGCAGTCTTGCACATCCCTATCTCTAAGCTCAGCATTAGAGCAAATTTAAATAAAACATGATAGAAATTTAAAAATCTCCATAAGCTTTTCAGTTTAACAATTTGCACATGGAAATGTTGAAGTTTTCCTCATTCATGTTTACAATTTTATGTTTGCACACTAGGTTTATTTTTACATTTGAATCTTATTGTGTTACATTTCACTTGAGATGCTTAGGTTAATTTATTCCTATGGAAATAATATACATCTCTGTTTTTACAAGTTTTTTGTATTCGCAGATATCAATGAATGTGAAATGGATCCTGAGATTTGTCAAAATGGAGTGTGCGAGAACATTCGTAGCAGCTACCGATGTGTATGCAATTCGGGTTATGAAGTTGATATATCTGGGAAAAAATGTGTTGGTGTGTATTTGAAATTCTGAATTAGAAATTCTGTTAAATGTCTTAATTGCAAAGTAACTATGTATATATATTGTCATTTTTACATTGACGTCAGGATTGTCTGAATAATGCATGCCCATGATGACCTGAACTAAATATACTTAGTCAATTGTCTTGCACTCATTGTCTCCTTGCTGCAGTGAGATTACAAAAGTAATCAAATCTGTGTAACTCTCTTTCTAATGCCTATTATTTGATGCTGTGAATATTGCCCCAACATAATTGATGGCTCTGGCAGATCAGATTCATCACATAGAAAGTAAAACATGCATAGTGTACTTCTGTTTCACGCGGGCTTTTTAATACCATGCTGTGGAAGTCCATGGACTGAATTACACTGAGTTCTACTAGCTGGCTGCTGTGCACACATTAACAGATTTTGGGCTTCCATGCTGCTGTACTCTAATGCAGACTTGTGAAATGCGCAGGAGGTTAGATGCTGGGACATCTGATCTCTTGCTCCACCTCGGAATCAATTGTGAGTCTGTAACTTACTGAGCCAAGAGGCCAGATACAGGCTCCTCAATTTTGTGGCATCCATAGCTGTTGCATCTGGCGTGACATCATTGACTTGAATAGGTTTTATGACTTTTATTTAAAAACTCATTTAACTTCTTAAGCAGACTTTTTTCCTTTTCATATTTCATTTATACCTTAATTAAAAGTAGCATAACATGTTTTTTTTTTTGTTTAAAATACTCTAGAATTACAAATTATTTTCAACTGGTTTTAACTAATTCTGACAATCGGAGAGCTCTAAACACAGTGAGTGTAGCTTCGTGATTGTTAAAATTTAGTACTAACAAGTAACGGGTCTAGGGGACATAGTAGGCAGTAGATCAAATTCTTGGTGTAACATGATAACGATTTTTTGTCGGAATTGTGCCACGCTGGATATTACACACTTGGTTGTGTTCCCATTGTGCAAATGACCTGTTCATATTGCCATAAATCACATCTATTGTTGAGCTGCCACATCTGAACTGGGTCTGCTTAGATCTGTTTTTATACAAAAAGTCAATTTAAAAGGGCATACATATATTTTTTTCATGCTTTTGTAGAAATACATTCTGGAGGCTGACTGCAGGTTCTGAACTCTGCACCTATTGACCCTAGACGCTTTGAGTGATGTCCTTCTGTAAAGGTCCCGTTGGTTGTATGATATTAGCTGGAACTGCAGTACATGCATTCACTACTTCACAGTCATGGCCAGACCAAGGAAGTAAACATAAGAGGGTTAATGTCTGAAGTTTGCATCTCTCAGAGTGAACCATGTCCTCTGCTCTGAACCTCCTCAAGGACCAATGTCTAGGAGCATAGGTTTTTTTAGGTTTGTCATGATAAAAGCAGTTGCAGTCAGCCCCAGCCATGCATCTGTATCTTAGCATCATTTGTGGAGACAGATAATTATCAACCTGATTCTTGCAAGCTCTTCATTATTCTTGCACCATCATCTCTGTCTACCACATTTCAGTGATGGCACAGAGCTGGAATATCTGTAGAATATGAACTATCCTCTCCTTCCTTGGCTTTTGACTAGTGCCTATGCTCCAGCCATAACTCATAAGACAAATTATTTCATCCCTGTGATCAACTTTTTCTGAACTGTCTCCAAATAAATCCATTCCTACTCAAATAGGGACACCGGAATGGAATTTTGCATCTAGTCCTACCAACACCTTGCACTGTTGTAACAGGACTTTCCTATTGTTATACTCCCTTCTGCTTTGCAAGAAAGGGCAATATTCCATTTTCCTTTTTGATTGCTTGCTATACGAACATATCTACTCTGTTTTTCACAAAGAAGGCCATCCACATCCCTCTATGCAACAGAATTCTGTAGTCTCTCCCATTTTTGTTGCTTTTCTATTTATTCTTCCTACCGTCCTGGTGCCATTGAAACAACCTAGAACTCAATGCTCTTAAGACAGTGGAACTGATAGTAGACTTTAGGAGAGCTCCCCCTCCCCTCATCCCACTCACCATCAACAACACCACAGTCACACCTCTGGAGTCTTTTAAGTTCCTGGGAACCATCATTTCCAAGGACCTTAAATGGGGGGGCCACCATCGACTCCACAGTCAAAAAGGCACAACAGAGGGTGTACTTCCTGCGGCACCTGAGGAAGCACAACCTGCCACAGGCAAAGATGATCCAATTCTATACGGCTATCGTAGAGTCTGCCCTCACCTTCTCCATCATGGCCTGGTTGGGCACAACCACCAAGCACGACATCTGGAGGCTGCAGCGAATCGTCCGATCAGCTGAGAAGCCTATTGACTGCAACCTTCCCTCCATTGACGAACTGTACACTGCAAGGGCCAGGAAGCGAGCGGGTAAGATCATCTCTGACCCCTCTCACCCTGGCCACAAACCCTTTGAATCACTTCCCTCTGGAAGGCGATTCAGGACTGTCAAAGCTGCCACAGCCAGACATAAAAATAGCTTTTTTCCACGAGTGGTAGCTCTACTCAATAACCAAAAATCTGTAGCCTCCTTTTGCTCTGGTATTTTATTTAATTCACATGTTTAATCAATAATGTTTTATTATTAATGTTTAATGTTTTATGTATCATTCCTAACTCTCACTGTATGTCATGTTGTCACTTGAGGGCAAATTCCTTGTTTGTGAATACTTGGCCAATAAACGTATTAATTCATTCAAAGTGGATAAATACACATTCCCTGTATTAATCTATTTGTTTCTGGAGGTTTTTTCAAAGACGGAGTTCTAATATACTGACTCAAAAAAATCAAATAATTATTTGTAATAGTCTACACTCCATCTGTATTTGGAAGTTCAATTCTGTAGCACTGCTATGGCCAAGGTGAACCACACAGTGCTGAATTAGCCCTCCAGTTATGGGACAAAATATCCAGCAAACCATTTTTTGTTATGTTTGCTATGATAAAATGAAAATAGAATGATTCCTTTGATACACATTAAAGAACACTGTTTACCTTTTTTTGCAGATATTGATGAGTGCTTTGTTAATAGATTGTTATGTGACAATGGTCTCTGCAGAAATACACCTGGGAGTTATAATTGTTTCTGTCCAGACGGATATGTTTTTAAACCTGAATCTGAAACATGTGAAGGTAATGTATTTTAATCTTGGCAAGTGTCCCTGTAGTGCTTCCTATCTTAATTTTATATTACCAATGGAACCGAGTTTAACATTGTTGATGTGCAATCTCTATGCTGAGGTAAAGGATATACCATGAGAAATAGGAGCCCTGGTAAATTGGCATCAAATCACTCCAAAGTTTGGAGTCAAAATGTGCACAGTGGAAAAGTGGTCAAGGTTGTTACAGGATAAACATCCCAGCCTCAGTGATCAACCAAACACTGCAAAAGATCCTCAGAGCAATGCCCTCATTACATTAATCTTCATCTATTCCATCAATGTTATTCCTTCCATCATAAGGCCAGAAACCTTGACACAAACTGAAACTGGCCAGAAGGTCGGGGCGGCACAGTGGCGCAGCGGTAGAGTTGCTGCCTTATAGTGCTTGCAGCACCGGAGACCCGGATTCGATCCCGACTACAGTTGCTGTCTACGGAGTTTGTACGTTCTCCCTGTGAGCTGTGTGGGTTTTCTCCGAGATCTTCGGTTTCCTCCCACGCTCCAAAGACGTACAGGTATGTAGGTAAATTGGCTTGGTAAATGTAAAAATTGTCACGTGTGAGTAGGATAATGTTAATATGTGGTCGGCGCAGACCCGGTGGTCCAAAGGGCCTGTTTCCGCGCTGTATCTCAAAAGTAAACTAAAGTTCACTGATGATTGTTCACTGTTCAGTCCCATTTGCAACAGCTGAATCAGTCTTTGCCTGTATATACAGCAAGACCTACATAACATTTTGGCATGGGCTGCTTGATGATAAGTAACATTTGCTCACAAAAATGTTAGGCAATGACCGGTACCACAAACAGAGAGTAACCATTCAAGCAAAGCATTCAGACTTGACATTTTTGGTCAGAGACACTTCACCATGACCGTTCACCCCAGGTTTTAGGCTAAGAACTCAGTGTCCCTTATGAAGACTTCGACCTGAAATCTGACTTTGTTCCTCCTTCCATAAATGCTAGCTGAGCTATTAAATATTTCTTGCGTTTTCTGTTTTTTATTTGAGATTTTCAGCTTGACAGTTTTTTTAACAATGTTCACAGCATACTGGGTTGTGTGCCACAGTGCCTTGTCAGAATATGAGTAGTAATCTGACAACACCAAATTACCTGGTACGCTTGCATCTAGTATACCGACTGCCTACACCTTATGCACAGATAAAATATTCTTATTTATTAAATAGGTGGCTCTGCTAAATGTCTTGTAACAAAATTTAGATTCCAGTAAATCTGAATTCACTTCTGCATTTGTTATTGCAAATCTGGAATAATTAAACAAAGGAAAATAATAATGACACTGTCCAATTATTTCATTATTGTATATGATGTTTTAACCTTTCAGTTGTTTAGATATTACATATCCTTTAAGGTATTGATGTATATGTCATCATATTAAGGAACAGATGGTCTGGTACATTCTTTATCCAGCTGTGACTTATTTGAATAAAATTGCTCTCTATATCCCATGTTTAGCTTGCTCAAACTGTCTGATTTTATTATTTTAGTGCATATCCAAGAGTACTGAAAATTGGATATCTTGATGAATCAAGATCATGTTTCAAGAAATCTTTTCAGTAAAAATCTATTAACGTTACAGTTTATAGCATATCACATATTATGCATTAAAATTGATGTCAGTTTAGATCTAGCTATGAAGTTGATGATAGCTTCTGACATTATAAATTCATGAACTTGTGCAAATTTGTGTATTCTAAAGAGATAATTTGAAAACACAGCTTAATCTCGGAAGTAATGCCTCCTTTCTGGATTTCCCCATCAGAGGGAATCTTAATTGTTTTTATTATTTGTAATGATACTCAATCTTCCAATCTCCAGGGAAAACAATTCAATTGTTTGCAAATTGCCATGAATTGTGGCTATAGAAAAAATCTGAGTATACCACTTCCAAAACCTTTTAAGAGGTGTGTTGTTGAAATTTGAATGTTATACTGAATGTTTTCTGCCAAAGACTCTGTTCAGCTGGAACATCACTAATGCGCATTTGGATTCTATGCCTTTTAATATAAAAGCAAATGTTCTGTTTTATTTTATTTGGGTTTTTGTTTCAATGTGTACATTCGCCTCTAATGCACATCAAATAATTTTTTTTTAAATCTGCGGATGTTGAAAATCTAAAGCAAAAAAAAAAAACTGGTAATACTCAGCAAGTCAGGCCTTATCTGTGGGAAGAGAAACAGTCGTATTTTCAGGTCAGGCGATCTTTCCAGAACCTGACAAAGTGTCGCCAACCTAAAATGTTGAATCTATTTCTCTTCGCAATGATTTGCCCCAACAGGTTTAGTATTTATAGCATTTTTTTCTTTTTGTTTTAGACTTTAATGCTGTGTGAATATGCACATTCAAATACATGTGTCTGTTCCTTCACACCTCCTAGTTTCTCACCCGTTCTTGAGTATTCCTGCTTTTCATTTTCAAATTTAAATTTAATTTCTCTATATTTCTTACATTGAGCTCTTTAAGTTCCAATGATGATTATCAAGCCCATTTATTTCCTCTTGCGAGTTCCGAATCTCATTTGCAAACCATATTAACAGGCAGTGCAGTGGTAGAACTACTGTGTGCAGAGTTAGCGTGTTCTTGTGAATGCGTGGGTTTTCTCTGGGTACTCCGATTTCCTCCCACGTTCCAAAGACATGCATATTTGTACGATAATTGGCCTCAGTAATTTGCCCCTAGTTTGTAGGATGCCAAACAGGCATAATATAGAACTAGTGTACGGATCATTGGTGGTCTGTGTGGACTCAGTGGGCTAAAGGGTCTTCTCCACGCTGTATCTCTAAACTAAACTAAATTAAGTAGAGAGCTTGAGTAAAGAGACTCATTGTTTGAAGTTCTTAATTTGTGTGATGAGAATGAATGTCCTAGTACAAATGCATGAAAGATCTATCAATACTTTTACCTTTTATCCTAACTCGTCTACTTTTCAACCAGTTAGCAACTTACTCCAAATACTTTAATATATGGCAATAATCTGTGATATAGAACTTATTTAAATATCTTCTGTAAGTTTATGGATATAAAAATCATTGGACATTCCCAAATCCACTATAATTTAGATTAATTGTAATCAGTAACAAAATCATAAACAAAATAATTTTAAACAGATCTGTGAATAAGTGTAGGATTAATATTACACAAGCAAACCTAAAATGGGCAAAGGGGTTTAGAAATTTGACTTTTTCATATCAAAGGTAACTATCAATAGAGAATGTTTTAATTATTTTATTAGAAAATGAAATTAATACCTGGTTACATCTTTGCTGCTCCACAATAGAGTTCAAATGTTTAAATTACACAAGAGTCTTTGGTTCCATGTATATCGCTATCCTGGGTGGTCTTTTAAAAAATGGATTAATGCATGGATAATATAAAAAATACTTTGAATTCAACAAATTTGGTAAGATTATATTTGAAAGCATGATTTCATTTAGATGATCAAAAAATGTATTGAAAGAATTTTATACATTATAATTTACCTTTTTTTTCCTCATCAGATGTTAATGAATGTGAGACCAATCCCTGCATCAATGGAGATTGTAAGAATGTGCCTGGAAGTTATTCATGTCAATGTTTCCAAGGAAGTACTCTAGATGCATCAAGAACTCGATGTATAGGTATGTACATTAAAATATTTATTGTCTTGGAAAATGAAAGACATCTTTTGAATATGTTACTTTGGTCTGCTCCTTGGTCATAGAAACACTCTGGATGTTTTTATTCTGCAAAATCAATCTAAAATTATATTTGGAAAATAAAATTAATCCATATGATCATGTTTTGATTTCAGCTGCTCATTTGTGGCCTTGGGTGTTGCTATCAGTTGCCATACCAATGAACCTGTACTACAAGATTTAAAAGTGTAAATGTCATTTTCTAAAATTACTATTGATCACTATTAATCTGCTATGAAAGATCAAAATAACCAACATTGAAGCATCTTGTCACAATCCAAATTTTTATTTTGCATTGCTTAATTTAATTTGTTAATAATAAATCTTATTAAGTGTCTGGCTGTGTCTGCATTGATAGGAGTAATCACCGATGTGGTTAAGATCCTTTCTAGAGTATGTCTGTAAATGTTTGTTAGAGTATTCATAGACATACCAAATCTCTTTAAACTTCTAATAAAGTAAAGGCACAGGTGAGCTTTCTTCATGATTGCATCTATGTGCTGGGCCCTGGATGGGTCATACGAGATGTTTATGCTGATGTAAATGGAATTTGAAGCTGCTAACTTTATCGACCGTGACTTACCAATTAATATGGTGCTTGGTCTCCTGACTTCTGTTAAGGTCCCCTTCATTCTAGAGTATGCACTACCTGCAGCATCAAGAAATGAAACTGTGAACTGGATACTGTACATACCATGGGGCTTAATATAGGCACAACTAGTTCTGAATATTGTTGACGGCATATTTGGAACTGGCTGTGCCCATATTTAAGCTGTTTATAGTACAGCTGCAAGACTGACATGTACTCAATAAATTTTAAAATTGCCACAGTGTGTCTTGCCAAAAAGCACAATGAATCAAATCAGATCTAAACAGTTATCCTTGCATCATTTCACCATCAACCGTCAATGATGAAAGGTGTCATTGGCCATCTAATCAAACTTCACTTGTTCATCCATGCTTACATTTGGTTCTCCCTGGTTCTTCCTTAACCACTTGACTTTATTTCATATTACCACATTTGTCTGTATATGGATTAAGGCGGTGAATCCCATTGGTGATGTGAGAGTGACCACCATTCATATTACAGCAATTTTTGGTTCAATGTGGTATAAAACTCTTAATAAAATCAAAGTTAATGGCTGAAGAACCCTAACCCGAATGGTGTCCATTTTGGGTTAAATACAAGTCTAACCACATAGGCATTTTATTACTTAGGAAAATTTTTTAAAAACGTAGATTTCAGTGCATATTGCAATCTTCAGATTCTTCATGCTCCTGAGATCAATAGACAATATGCAATAGACAATAGGTGCAGGAATAGGCCATTCGGCCCTTCGTGCTGGCTTCGTGTACCCCAATCAGTACACCGTTCCTGCCTTCTCCCCATATCCCCTGACTCCGCTATTTTTAAGAGCCCTATCTGGCTCTCTCTTGAAAGCATCCAGAGAACCTGCCTCCACCGCCCTCTGAGGCAGAGAATTCCACACTCACCACTCTGTGAGAAAAAGTGTTTCCTCGTCTCCGTTGTAAATGGCTTACTCCTTATTCTAAAACTGTGGCCCTTGGTTCTGGACTCCCCCAACCTCTAGCGTGTCCAAACACATAACAATCTTATATGTTTCAATGAGATAGCCTCTCATCCTGCTAAATTCCAGAGTGTACAAGCCCAGCCGCTCCATTCTCTCTGCATATGACAGTCCCACCATCCCGGGAATTAACCTTGTAAACCTACGCTGCACTCCTTCAATAGCAAGAATGTCCTTCCTCAAATTAGGGGACCAAAACTGCACACAATATTTGGGTGTGGTCTCACTAGGGCTCTGTACAACTGCAGAAGGACCTCTTTGCTCCTATATTCGATTCCTTTTGTTATAAAGGCCAACGTGCCATTCGCTTTGTTCACTGCCTACTGTACCTGCATGCTTACTTTCATAGACTGATGTACAAGGACCCCAGATCCCGTTATACTTCCCCTTTTCCCAACTTGACGCCATTTAGATAGTAATCTGCCTTCCTGTTTTTGCTACCAAAGTGGATAACCTCACATTTATCCGCATTAAACTTCATCTGCCATGCATCTGACCACTTCCCCAACCTGTTCAAGTCACCCTGTATTCTCATAGCATCCTCCTCACAGTTCACACTGCCACCTGCAAATTTGCTTATGTTACTTTGAATCCATCCAAATCATTGATGTATATTGTAAATAGCTACGGTCCCAGCACAGAGCCTTGCGGTACCCCACTAGTCACTGCCTGCCATTCTGAAAGGGACCCGTTAATCCCTACTCTTTGTTTCCTGTCTGCCAACCACTTCTCTATCCATGTCAGCACTCTACCCCCAATACCATGTGCCCTAATTTTGCCCACTAATCTCCTATGTGGGACCTTATCAAATGTTTTCTGAAAGTCCAGGTACACTACATCCACTGGCTCTCCCTTGTCCATTTTCCTAGTTACATCTTCAAAACATTCCAGAAGATTAGTCAAGCATGATATCCCCTTCGTAAATCCATGCTGACTCGGACCGATCCTGTTACTGCTATCCAATTGTTCGGCTATCTCATCTTTTATAATTGATTCCAATATCTTCCCCACCACCGATGTCAGGCTAACTGGTCTATAATTCCCTGTTTTCCCTCTCCCGCCTTTCTTAAAAAGTGGGATAACATTAACTGCCCTCCAATCCACAGGAACTGATCCTGAGTCTATAGAACATTGGAAAATTATCACCAATGCATCCACGATTTCTAGAGCCACTTCCTTGAGTACCCTGGGATGCAGACCATCAGGCCCTGGGGATTTATCAGCCTTCAGTCCCATCAGTCTATCCAACACCATTTCCTGCCTAATGTGGATTTCCTTCAGTTCCTCCGTCACCCCAGATCCTCTGGCCACTACTATATCAGGAAGATTGTTTGTGTCCTCCTTAGTGAAGACAGATCCAAAGTACCTGTTCAACTCATCTGCCATTTCCTTGTTCCCCATAATAAATTTACCTTTTTCGGTCTTCAAGGGTCCAACTTTGGTCTTAACTATTTTTTTCCTCTTCACATACTTAAAGAAGCTTTTACTATCCTGTTTTATATTCTTGGCTAGCTTACTTTCGTACCTCATCTTTTCTTCCCATATTGTCTTTTTGGTTATCTTCTGTTGTTGGAAGCTGGAAAGCTTTTGTTCCATTTATACATTCCATTTATAACTTCTCAGGAAATGAAATGTTCATCACAAGTGCCATAGAAAACTATCTCTAACAAGAGAAAGTTTATTAGTCTTAGTTTAATATTGTCACGTGTACTGAGATACAGTGAAAAACATTGCTAGCCAGTCAAATCATACTCTTCATGAGTACAATAAAATCATACACAAATATTAGAAGAAGAAAACGACAGGAGTGCAGAATATATTCATTATGGAAGCAGAGGAGAACAGATTAAAAAAAGTCCAAGGGCTGCAATGAAGTAGATTGGGAGACCGGGACTACACTCTTAATATATGAGAGGACCGTTTGGTAGTCTGATATCCCTTTGGAAGCTCTTCCTAACTCTGGTGTACGTGGTTTCTGCCGGAGAGAGAATGACCACATTGGCTGCTTTCCAAGTGCAGCCTGTAATGTAGATTAAATTGATAATGTAATTTCTTGCTATCTTGGGCACATAGGATGCTCTCTACAATGCACCTGCAGTAGTTAGTAAGAGGCATTGGAGACATGCCAATAGTCTTCTGAGGAATTAGAGGCTGTGGTGTAGTCGGCATGCTTTCTTGATCAAAGCTTCAAAGTATCTGTCATAGTCCATGACAGATTTTTGTTGATATATACCCTTAGAAGCTTGCAAACATCTCTGTTTCAGCACCATTAATGATGACTGGGGCATGTACATCACCTAATTTCCTGAAGTCGAACTACTCCTTGAAATTAAAGGCATAAGAATCATTAACATTTACCAGAGATTTAACAGGACCTGCTGCATATATAACCATATAGCAATTACAGCACGGAAACAGGCCATCTCGGCCCTACAAGTCCGTGCCGGACAACTTTTTTTTCCCTTAGTCCCACCTGCCTGCACTCATACCATAACCCTCCATTCCCTTCTCATCCATATGCCTATCCAATTTATTTTTAAATTATACCAATGAACCTGCCTCCACCACTTCCACTGGAAGCTCATTCCACACTGCTATCACTTTCTGAGTAAAGAAGTTCCCCCTCATGTTACCCCTAAACTTCTGTCCCTCAATTCTGAAGTCATGTCCTCTTGTTTGAATCTTCCCTATTCTCAAAGGGAAAAGCTTGTCCACATCAACTCTGTCTATCCCTCTCATCATTTTAAATACCTCTATCAAGTCCCCCCTTAACCTTCTGCGCTCCAGAGAATAAAGACCTAACTTATTCAACCTATCTCTGTAACTTAATTGTTGAAACCCAGGCAACATTCTAGTAAATCTCCTCTGTACTCTCTCTATTATGTTGTGATTGCAGAGGTCGACTAGAGTTTGGCCATACTGTGTCATGTGACTCTTCTCATAACTATTTACAGGTTGTAAGTTAAAGTATATACTTATTTTAGCAATGTTACAAAATTTTCTGCAATTTACCCCCATCAGATAAAGCATAACAATAAGTTTAATTTGACACCTAATTCACTTTCATATCTCAAGTAATAAAAATGTTATGGCCATTTTCATACTCGGAAATTAGCATCTTGTTCCCTATTGATTTTCTATGGACATAACAAAAAAGCTGTGATCGTGGACAGTCAAAAGCCCGTAACCTTCTTAAAAATTAAGAGAACTGAATGAAATTTTCGGTTATCATAGATTGAAGCATTCTGAAACAAATATAAAATAATCTTACTTGGATGACCTGAAATTAAAGCATATAATTACTTAGTTACCCAATTGTAGCTAATTTCAAACTTCAATTACTAGATTTAAACATCTATCCATTTCTTAATAAATGATTAACATTATTAAATAGCCTAAGTGTCCAAATAATATTCACAAATAATTCACAATAAAACATGATTTCTAAATCTCATTTACATCAATTTATAGGCCAAATGGAATTTTCTGCAATTTATCCCATCAGATAAAGCATAACAATAAGTTTAATTTGACACCTAATTCACTTTCATATCTCATGTAATAAAAAAGTTATGGCCATTTGGCCATTGAATTTAGTGTTCAATTGCTGTAAATTAAAGTCAATTTAAATCGGCTTTCTAGTGGGTTCCTGTGAACGCGCTGGTTTAGAACGTTCACATTGCGCTGGATTTGTGCCCTCAAGTGCCCAGAAAAATACTGCGGGATATAAAGAGCCCAAAATGAACTACTCGCTATAGAAAACTTTATATACAGGGTTCTTAAGAAGCCCCATTTAATGTAAAAATAAGGTACATACCTTTAATTGTTTGCTTTATAAAACCCTGGGGCTGCGAGAGGTTGCGGAGTGAGAGAGTGATTTTTAAACTACTATAAATATTATACAAGGCCATAAAAACTAATAATACCTTTTGCGACGGGGTCTTTCAGCGATTTTCCGTTAATGATTTACTAGGCTGAACATTTTCGATTGGAACAGCCTAGTAAAAATCGCGTTTTAAACCCGCCCCCTCTAAACAGCGCCAAAATCGCGCATACGGGGTAGGGCAGATGCTCAGCCACGATTCAGGTAGGTTTTGTAACATACCTACTTATTTATAACTTACTTGGGTAAATGCAGCTCAAAAAATGCTCAAAAAGCCAGAAATAGTAGATCAAAGGAACCTGTGTGACACGTTTCTACATCTAAAATATTCACCCTCTCCACTACCAGTGCACTGTGGTACCGTGGGCTAAACAAAAACTATTATTGTGTTAAAGAAATTAATACATAGAGAGAATTGGAGTTGAGACAGGCAGCACATCGTCAATGCCAATCATCAAATCATCACATTTAGAATAATCCAACTTAACCCATTTTCCCTCCTCCCCAAAACTACCATTCCTCTCCAGACAATGGGGAACATACAGTGGTCAATTAAACTACTAACCTGCACATTTTGGGGGATGTTGGAGAAAATTGGAGCACACTTAAGAAAATCAACACAGACAGCGCTGGAGATCAGGATTGAACCCTACTTGCTGGAGCAGTGATCAGCACCTCTCCTAACTGCACAACTGAGCTCGCTTAGATTTTATTAAAAAAGATAACAATCAAAAATATATTTATAGAATGTACAGCTCTTTTAAATGTAAATTAAATGAAGCATTGTTACTTGCATTTATTGCTCTTAATTCAAGATTCAAGAGAGTTTATTGTCATGTGTTCGAAATAGGACAATGAAATTCTTGCTTTGCTTCAGCACAACAAAATATGGTAGGTATGAATACAGAACAGATCAGTGTGTCCATATATACACACATGAATAAATAAAACAGATAAAGTGCCAATAAACAGATAATGGGCTATTAATGTTCAGAGTTTTGTTTCAGTTGAGTTCAATAGCCTGATGGCTGTGGGGAAGTAGTTATTCCTGAACCTGGACGTTGTAGTCTTCAGGCTCCTGTACCTTCTACCGGAAGGTAGCGGGGAGATGAGTGTGTGGCCAGGATGGTGTGGGTCCTTGATGATGCTGCCAGCCTTTTTGAGGCAGCGACTGCGATAGATCCCCTCGATGGTAGGGAGGTCAGAGCCGATGATGGATTGGGCAGTGTTTACTACTTTTTGCAATCTTTTCCGCTTCGGCAACTTGAGCGCCCAGCTCAAGTTGCCGAACCAAGCCACGATGCCACTGGTCAGCATGCTCTCTACTGTGCACCTGTAGAAGTTAGAGAGAGTCCTCCTTGACATACTGACTCTCCCTAATCTTCTCAGGAAATAGAGGCACTGATGTGCTTTCTTTATAATTGTATCAGTGTTCTCGGACCAGGAGAGATCTTCAGTGATGTGCACGCCCAGGAATTCATTCAAATGTCTGAGGTGTAAAGACACTTGGGAGTGCTGGTGTAGGATTCCCAAAACGTTAATTTGCAAGTCGAATCAGTAGTAAGAAAGGCAAACGCAATGCTAACATTTATTTCGAGAGGTCTAGAAAACAAAACAGGGATGTAATGCTAAGGCTATATATAAGGTGCTGGTCAGACCGTGTTTGGAGTACTGTGAACAATTTTGGGGCCATATCTGACGAATGATGTGCTGACACTAGAGAGGGTCCAGAGGAGGTTTACGAGACTGATCCCAGAAATTAGTGGGTTAACATAAGTTGTGGGCACTGGGCCTCTACTCACTGGAGTTTAGGAGGTTGAGGGGGGGACCTCTTTGAAACTTACTAAATAGTGAAAAGCCTGGATAGAGTGGATGCGGAGAGCATTTTTCCACTAGTGGGAGTGTCTAGGACCAGTGATCATAACCTCAGAATTGAAGGATGTTCCTTTAGGAAGGCGATGAGGAAGAATTTCTTTAGTCAGAGGGTGGTGAATCTGTGGAATTCATTGTCTTTGGGTCTTTGGATATTTTTAAAGCAGAGATTGATAGGTTGTTGATTAGAAAGGGCATCAAAGGTTACAGGGAGAAAGCAGGAGAATGGGGTTGAGAGGAATAGATCGATCACCCATGATTAAATGGTGGACTAGACTTGATGGGCCGAATGGCCTATATCTGCTATCACTTATGAACATGCTGATATATGTTGTTCAAACAGATTTGAATGGTTGTAAATTCATAAGGGACTCCAGTACTGGAGTATATTTTTTAAATTGTCAAGAACAGATGTTGAATTTACCCATAAAATGTAGGGCAGTGTTCCATAAGTAGATGGTCATGTGATATTGTTGTCAGATAGTATAGGTCCCTCTGGTGTTGGAAAACTAACACTACACAAGTGCACTTTGCTGTTTATTTGTAATATTTTCCGAATTAATGAAAGAGTGCCGTGTTCAATTAAGTTTTAATAGCCAGTGTTTGGAATATAATTTAATAAGGGCAGCTCAGTGACGCAGCTGACAGAGCTGCTGCCTCATGGTGTAAGAGACCCGGGTTTGATCCTGACCACAGATACTGTCAGTCTGGAGTTTGCACATTTTCCCTGTGACTGTGTGGGTTTCTTCCGGGTGGTCTGATTTCATCCTACACCCAAAAGATTTGTAGGTTAATTGGCCTCAGTAACTTGCTCCTAGTGTGCAAGGTGTGGATGAAAAAGAGTAAATGCATGATCAGTGGTCATTGTGGACCTGGTTAGCCGAAAGACCTGTTCCAAGCTGCATCTCTAAATTAAACTAAATAAAATATCACTTCCAAAATGGATTTAGAGTCATTTCATTAATGATTGTAGTTCTCTTTGTTGATGCAGTATTTAAAAATTTAGAATATCTGCACATCTATATATTTTTTGTTTAGTTTAGAGATACAGCGCGGAAATAGGCCCTTCGGCCCACCGAGTCCACACTGACCAGAGATCCCCGCACATTAACACTATCTTACACACACTGGGGACAATTTACACTTATACCAGCCAATTAACCTACAAACCTGTACGTCTTTGGAGTGTAGGATGAAACCAAAGATATCGGAGAAAACCCCACTGGTCACGGGTACCACGTACAAACTCTGTACAAACAGCACCCATAGATTGAACCTGGGTCTCTGACATTTTAAGGCAGCAATTCTACCACTGCGCCATTGTGCCGTCCAGTAATGTTTTCCATTTATCAAAAATAATGCAGCCAATCCATTGTTTTCATTTAGAAATCTACTTTTCCTACAGAGACAGTTAAGGGGACCTGCTGGTTGCAACACATCGGAGGAAAGTGTGAAATAAACATTAATGGTGCCACACTAAAGTCACAGTGCTGCTCTACATTGGGTGCTGCCTGGGGGAGTCCTTGTGAACCCTGCAAAAAAGGTACTCATGTTTTTGTAATTATGTTAGAATGTTTTACACTGTGTTGAAGTAATCTGTTTATATTTCATTGTGTGCTTGTGTGGTTACTAGAATCTTGAAGTGTTTGGGAGTACACACTGCTACATGTTGTTAAATACCTGCCACCCCATACAATTGTAGTAAGTGAATCATGAAAAGATTTCTGAGAAATTATTGTGCACAAATGATGGATGGGAAATAATTAGGTCACTAAAGTTCAATAGAAAACAAATGGGTCAGATATGTAGGAAGGAACTGCAGATACTGGTTTAAACCGAAGATGGACACAAAATGCTGGAGGGAAAGAATGGGTGACGTATTAGATCGAAACCCTTCTTCAGCCTGGGAATAAGGGGAAAGGGAAACAAGAGATATAGACGGCAATGTCGAGGGACAGAACAAATGAATTAATGACATGCAAAAAAGCAACGATGATAAAGGAAACAGACCATTGTTAGCTGTTTGCTGGATGAAAACAAGAAGCTGGTGCGATTCGGGTGGGGGAGGGATGGAGGGAGTGGGAATGCAGGGTTACTTGAAGTTAGGGAAAACAATATTTATACCACTGGGTTGTAAGCTGCCGAAGCGAAATATAATGGAATACTTTTTTGTCACACATGACTAGGCACAGTGAAATGTCCCAATGTGTACAAATAGCAGCCACCTACGGCACTGACACAATTACAAAGCAAGTTACAAAATATAAGATGCTGTTCCTCCAATTTGTGTTTACTCTGACAATGGAGGGGGCCCAGGACAGAAAGGCCAGTGTGGGAGGTAGACACAAAATGCTGGAGTAACTCAGCGGGACTGGCAGCAGTGCTGGAGAGAGGGAATGGGTGATGTTTTGGGTTGAGACCCTTCAGACCCTTCGTCAGTGTGGGAATGGGAAGGGGAATTAAAGTGTTTGGCAAATGGGAGATCAAGTAGGTCCACGCAGACTGAGCGAAGGTGTTCAGCAAAATAATCGTCCTGTCTACGGTGTTGCCGATGTATAAGTGTCCACATCTTGAACAACAAATACAATAGATGAGGTTGGAGGAGGTGCGAGTGAACCTCTGCCTAACCTGAAAGGACTGTTGGGGTCCCTGTTACTCCAGCATTTTGTGTCAATAAATGGCTCAGATGGTTGAGCTGCCTCATATGCAAAAGCTTGTAATTTAGTGAAACCTTAATACATGGTTGAAACTAGGAGAATGGTTATGCTTTCAAGAGCTTCTTTTCATATTATTTTAGACTTGATTTTCACGTTGTTTCATAAAACTGGTAAAATTATTTTTTTTGTTGCAGAAATATATAGCCATTAATAACATTCCTTGGCATTATGTGAACCTTTCAGTTAGAGTGTTAACAGTTTAAAGTATAAACTGTTCAGTGATTTTCTATTCCAGGAAAATCTAATCGAAGTTTGGATTCTGCTTAAATTGCCTGTTATTCCTCACTTCTTGCATGGATCTGCATCCTGTCCCTTGGAGATTAGTTTTTAGTAAACTTTAATAAATTAGCGATAGTTTTGAGTAAACTTTAACAAATGAGCAGGCAAAATGTGTCGGCAAGCCCTGCAGATGTTGGTTTACACTGAAAATAGACACAGGCAGCATCTAGAAAGATGGAATGGGTGACGTTTCAGGTCGAGACCCTTCATCAGACTGAGAGTCAGGAGAGAGGGAAATTAGACATGAAGGGGTACAAAGAGAATGTAAGGTGTGAAAACGCATGCTTTCCCCCCTTTCTCCTTCCCTCCCCCACCCTAGTTCTCCGACTAGTTGCACTGTCCTCCTGATTAATTTTACTGAGTCGTCATCTTCCCCATAGCCAACAATGAACCATTTCCTTGATAAGTGGTTTAATCTATCGTTTTCACGCCGTACATTCTCTTTGTACCCATCTATATCTCTAGTTTCCCTCTCCCAGTGTCAGTCTGAAGATAGGTCTCAAACCGAAACGTCACTCATTCCTTCCCTCTAGAGATGCTGCCAGTCCCACTGAGTTACTCCAGCATTTTGCGTCTTTTAACAAATGAGCATCTTTTTTAGTTTGGTGGCAATTCAACTTTCTTAATTGTTTGTGCAGGTGTGTGTGATGAAATTTAGTTTAATGGTTTTAAGCAAGCTATAATACCAGACAGTGGCAGCTTGGGCGAATATTGGGGAGGGATTGACAAATTGGGAGTATAAAGATGGAGTTGAAGGGGAAGTGGCTACAGGAAAAATTACAAAAGATTCTCGAATTAACCATATAACCATATAACAATTACAGGGAAACAGGCCATCTCGGCCCTACAAGTCCGTGCCGAACAATTTTTTTTCCGGAAAGCTCGAGAAGGGACAACAGAGTAAGGTCAGGGCCAATTGCGAGCATTGCGGGGGGAAAGTGAATACGGAGGTCAAAGTGCTGTATATGAATGCGCGAAGTATAAGAAATAAAGTGGAAGAGCTTGAGGATCAGTTAGAAACTGGCAACTATGATGTTGTGGTAGTTGCTGAGACATGGCTGAAACCCTTCTTCAGACTGAAGAAGGGTTTCGGCCCGAAACGTTGCCTATTTCCTTTGCTCCATAGATGCTGCTGCACCCGCTGAGTTGCTCCAGGACTTTTGTCTACCTTCGACTTTCCAGCATCTGCAGTTCCTTCTTAAACACCTAGTGAGACCACACCTGGAGTATTGTGTACAGTTTTGGTCCCCTATTTTGAGGAAGGACATTCTTGCTATTGAGGGAGTGCAGCGTAGGTTTACAAGGTTAATTCCCTGGATGGCAGGACTGTCATATGCTGAGAGAATGCAGCAGCTGGGCTTGTACACTCTGGAGTTTAGACGGATGAGAGGGAATCTCATTGAAACATATAAGATTGTTAAGGTTTTGGACACCCTAGAGGCGGGAAACATGTTCCCGATGTTGGGGGAGTCCTGAACCAGAGGCCACAGTTTAAGAATAAGGAGTTAGCCATTTAGAACGGAGACGAGGAAACACATTTTCTCACAGAGAGTGGTGAGTCTGTGGAATTCTCTGCCTCAGAGGGCAGTGGAAGCAGGTTTTCTGGATTCTTTCAAGAGAGAGCTAGATAAGGCTCTTAAAAATAGCGGAGTCAGGTGCTATGGGTAGAAGGCAGGAACGGGGTACTGTTTTGGAATGATCAGCCATGATCACATTGAATGGTGGTGCTGACTCGAAGGGCCGAATGGCCTACTCCTGCACCTATTGTCTATTGTCTATTATTAAAATAGCAGGAATATACGATTACAGGTGCACAACCTTTTATCCGTATGCCTTAGGACCAGACACTTTTCGTAATTCGGAATTTTTCGGCTTTCGGAATGGAAGATTTTTAGCGTAGATTTTAACGGCTGGCTCAGTGGTAGAGTGCTCGGCTCATATCCGCAAGGTCGCGAGTTTGCGCCTCGATCCCGGCAGTTACTCGATCGTGAGTTTGAGTCTTCAATGTAGTTTTTTCTTGCAGAATAGGAGAGAATAGGGAGGGTTAGGCTGGGATCATTCTCTGCGAGATGATCTTAGTGCGGGAGACAAGTGTAGGAGAGGTGTACTGACTGTGTGGGCAGAACTTTGGAAGTGATTGCCCACCATTCTCAAAAGCCGCTGTGTCTCCCTGTCCCTGGGATAGCAGGGGGCGATCAAACAGCACAATACCCCCCTCCCCCTCCAACTCCAGAGGAATCCGCTCCCCAATGGGCCGCTACGGCGACAAGTGGCAGTTCGCCCACAGCCCGAGCTGCGCCACCCCAAGAACAAGACGTAACTTGCACACCATCAGCTTCTGCCCCTACGGGGAGCATGTTCCTCTGGAGTTGGAGCGGGGCTGGGCTGGAGTTGCTGATCTGGGATCTCCGTGCTTGCAGTGGGCCTGGGGGTCGGTGTCCCGATGAGGGGGCGCAGCTCGGGCTGTGGGCGAACTGCCACTTGTCGCCGTAGCGGCCCATCGGGGAGCGGCTTCTGGTGGTCCTGATGTCTCCGGCCACCCCCCTGTACAGGAGCTGAGACTGGGAACTGTACCGCCCTTGCAGGTGAGCAGGAGAGTGGGGTTGTTTGCACTTGCTGCTCACCTGCAAGGGCGGTACAGTTCCCAGTCTCAGCTCCTGTCCAGGGGGGTGGCTGGAGACGTCAGGACCACTAGGAACCGGTCCCCGATGGGCCGCTACAGCGACAAGTGGCAGTTCGCCCACAGCCCGAACTGCGCCCCCTCATCCGCAACCCGGGTTCCTCTGGAGTTGGAACGGGGCTGGGCTAGAGTTGCTGCTGGCTGTGAGTCTCTGGGATCTCCGTGCTTGCAGTCGGTGTCACGTTGGTCCTAACGTCTCCGGCCACCCCCCTGGACAGGAGCTGAGACTGGGAACTGTACCGTTCTTGCCCCCTCCCTCTGCAACTGCAAACATCCCCACTCTCCTGCTCACCTGCAAGGGCGGTACAGTTCCCAGTCTCAGCTCCTGTACAGGGGGGCGGCTGGAGACGTCACAGCCCGAGCTGCGCCCCCTCATCCGCAACCCCAAAAACAAGACGTACCTTGCACACCATCAGCTTCTGTCCCTATGGGGAGCGTGTTCCTCTGGAGTTGGAACGGGGCTGGGCTGCTGCTGGCTGTGGGTCTCTGGGATCTCCGTGCTTGCAG
This sequence comes from Leucoraja erinaceus, assembly GCF_028641065.1. Classification (NCBI taxonomy): domain Eukaryota; kingdom Metazoa; phylum Chordata; class Chondrichthyes; order Rajiformes; family Rajidae; genus Leucoraja; species Leucoraja erinaceus. The sequence goes on along the minus strand of NC_073412.1, from coordinate 11,030,748 downwards.
TGGGCCTGGGGGTCGGTGTCCCGTTGGTCCTGACGTCTCCGCTGACTGGCACTGACCTGCTGGCATCGCCGACGTGAAGACAGTACAAAGCCCCCGCGCCGGTGCAATGGGCGGGGAGCTGGAGAGGGGAGGGAAGGGGTCACACACATGGCCGGGAAGCAGAGGGGTGTAGGTGGGGTGAAACTGAAGGGAGTGACAATCTGCTGCTGCCTGCCCGCTGAGTTAAAAAGTTCCCACGCAAGACTCACGATACACTGTGTATCGTGTCTACCGTGGGAACTTTTTAACTCAGCGGGCAGGCAGCAGCAGATTGTCAATTATTAACCCTCCCGCGCAATATACCCTCACCTTCTCTTTTATGAAAGGGGATTTAGTTCCCCTTTCTTTGAGGACCGACCGGAAGTTCCGCTGTCACCTCTGCTGGCCGCCCTCGTTGAACGTTTTCAAGGACCTTTCTTCAAGGACCGAAAAAATGTCCGCTATTCGGAGCTTTTCGTTATTTGGAATTTTGGATAAAAGGTTGTGCACCTGTATAGAATATCGTGATTTGTAAGGCATTAACTACTGAATCAGTGTACTTGTTTAAGAGAACAGATTATTACTCTGAAAGGGATTATTACTATTTAACAAATGAAAGAATACCTTTTGACTTGTTTGAAAGGCGGAAGGGTCTGAAATGGGAGAGGGTGAGTGAAAAGAGGAAAGAAGAGGGAAAAAGAGACCAGGAAAGGTGGGAGCCAAGAAGAAATGAGATATTGGCTGTTCATGTATGTTAGGTCCATGTGTGAATTTGATTTAACGTGTGTATATGTGTGTAAAATATGTATAACATAGCCTATCTAGATCACTTAGACCTTCCTGCCATTGGTCCAAGACCTCATTCTGCCCAAATTTTATTGTAGCTGGTGATCAAGGGACGATATGTGTTAAAAGAGAACATGTATAAACATCACCCATTCTCCTCAACCTGTGGAAATGCTTGAAAAGATTTGTTTTTTAAATTGCATCATAAATTGTAAAGTACATATTATAAAAATCAGTTGACATTGTTGAATTGTTGAAATTCCTTCTGACTCAAAGGACAATACTGTATAATTTAATAAAGCCACATAATCATTATTCTAACTTTAGTTTTTATAAACTGATAATAGTTTTGCTTTATTTGTAGATAATGCCTGCCCCAAAGGATATACAAGAACAAATGGAACAATCTGTGAAGGTTTGTAATACTACGCTATTTGTATCTCTGCCCACAAATCCAAATGATAGAATATAAATCAATGCTTTTTTTTTTAACATCAGATGACTGTACAATGTTCAGGGAATTTGTATAAAGCACAAAAAATACATATGCCAGAGATGACGCTTTAAAAATGGATGATAGTACTCATTAATACTAAAATGTTGATAATTTAACTTTTGTGATATTACTTTCATCCAGAATCCATGTCTGTTCGTGATTAGTAAATGGCAAATTGCCATGCCTTTTACACTACAAAGAACAGTCACATTAATGATAATCCCATTGGTTGAAGAGAAATGCATTCCATTGTAATTGGCATCATAAGTAGACATTGCTCATGAGTTTGGAACTTTTGAGTTCACCTTTACAAATGTAATGTATTGTTTTATTTTCCCTTGTCCAATTATGGTAAGTCATAATAGTACTTATTCTTTTTAGTTTACAAAGCAAAATTAGGTAAGTGTTCTGTGTCTGCTTGTAACTTTTCCAATAATGCCAATTTTTCACCATATGTATTTTATAATTATTTTTAGATGTTAATGAATGTAAAGTATTCCCTGGAGTATGCATAAATGCTGCTTGCGTGAATACAGCTGGATCATTTCAGTGTACATGTCCTAATGGAATGTCCTTGGACAGCAATGGAAGGACATGTGTTGGTAAGTATAGATTGAAACTTTCACCAAACTCAGAGATACGTCAGCCATATTGTGACAGACCATTGGCTGCCCATTAGGCCTTTCCCTTGGACTCTATTGGGAAACATTGTTTCTACCAACTCATTTCCTGGCTCAAGCATGGCCCCAGCTGTGCAATCCTCTCCCAACTGTAAGTTGGTCCTATCCCTGTTAAACTCGTATCTAAGTACCTATAGAGAACATAACAAATAGTACAGTATAGGAACGAGTCCTTCGTCCTACAACGTTTGTGTTAAACATGATGCCTAAAACTCCGCTCGGTCCGCAATAACCAAGCTGACCTCCCGGTGGCTCAGCACTTCAACTCCCCCTCCCACTCCGTCTCCGACCTCTCTGTCCTGGGTCTCCTCCATGGCCAAAGCGAGCAGCACCGTAAATTGGAGGAACAGCACCTCATATTCCGTTTGGGGAGTCTGCACCCCCGGGGCATGAACATCGAATTCTCCCAATTTTGTTAGTCCTTGCTGTCTCCTCCCCTTCCTCAGCTCCCCTGCTGTCTCCTCCCACCCTCCAGCCTTCTGGCTACTCCTCCTTTTCCCTTTCTTGTCCCCACCCACCCCCACCTCCGATCAGTCTGGAGAAGGGTTTCGGCCCGAAACGTTGCCTATTTCCTTCGCTCCATAGATGCTGCTGCACCCGCTGAGTTTCTCCAGCTTTTCTGTGTAACCTGCCTAAAACTGATGTCATCTACCTGTACGGGATCCATATATCTCTGTTCTTTACACTTGCATGTGCCTATCTTAAAAACCTTTTAAATGCCACTCTGATATATGCCTCCACCATCACCCCTGGCAATGCATTTGAAGCCCCTACCACTTGGCCCCCACTTCACCACCACGCAACAAAAGCTTTTCACTGTACCTCAGTACACGTGACTATAAACTAAATTCAAACTCACTCTCGGTGCAAAAAAAACTTGCGCCAAGCATCTCCATTAAATTTACCCCCTCTCACATTATGGCTTTGTTCTAGTGATGGACATTTCCACCCTGGTAAAAAGATTCTGACTGTCTACCTTATCTATGCCTCCCATCATTTTATATACTTTCATCAAGTCTCCCCTCAACCTCCAATGTTCCAGATAAAACAATCTAATTCTATCCAACTTCTCCCTGTAACTGAAACCCTCTAACCTAGGCAGTGTTCTTGTAAACCACCTCTGCACCCACTCCAAAGCCTCCATATCCTTCCTGTAAGGGGGTGAACCGAAGTGAACGCAATACTCCAAATACGACCTAACCAAAGTCACATAGAGCTGCTTCATGACTGCCTGACTTTTATTTCAATACCCTTAGCAATGAAGGCAGGCATACCATATGTATTTTTTGCCACGTTATGTACTTGTGCTAGCACCTATAGTGAGCTATGAATGTAGACTCCCAAGATCTGTACAGCAATTCTATTAAGGATCTTGCCACTACAGTAACTGTAGGGTTCCTATCTTGAGGAAAATGTGAAGATATACTACAGTAAACCCTCGTTTTGACGGATCCCTTTATAACGGATCCTGACTCTCACCCCCACCCCAACCTTGGCTTTCGACGCCAAGCTCACTCGCAAGGTGCACCAGCAAGCCCTTCTTCACCCATCGCACGATGCGATTGACACAGCTGTTGTTGTGCCTCACGTTGTAGCCACTGGGAACAGTGCTTTCTTCGGGCCGCCACCAACGACAGGACATGTTTGCTCACTATGGAGCTTCCTCCTCTCTTGCTGGCTGCCGCTTCTCTTCTCTTGTCCACTTGGCCTCGCTCATGTCAGCCGCTTCCCGCAAATCTTTGCATTCCGTCTGTGCCAGGAGCAGGACATGGCCTCACATGCTGCGCTGGGTGACACTGCATGCCATTCACTGTCCGGTCCGTGTCTTTCAATGTAGACCGGACAGTGAGGGGACCAGCTCAAGAGCGGGTCAGCAGGTGGTGCAGCTTACTCCTGTGTCAGGTACCAATATTGTAATATTGCAGTTCCTTCTTAAAAGTATTGTAATCCACGTTGGTTCGCGAATATTTGTTTACTGCTTCAATTGTGGACCTTAATAGATAATGCACAAATTTACTTTTCCTCACATTAAAATTGTGTTCTTTATCAATGTTATTCTATGATTACTGCTCATTGTTTGCTGCACTGGGAGCTGCTATTCTATTCAAGCGGCAGCACAATGATTTACTGGAATGTAAACATGGTATATGGTAATTAGGTCCAGAAAAAGTCATCTATACAATGTGATTGTTCCCTTTGCAGTCTGGCACAAGTGTATAAATAAAAATAGGAATTAAGTTAAAAAGATAAATTTCATCTCCAACCATGCAGTATCTATGGGCAAGGTGAGGAGACATTTTTTTACGTAACTCTGGGACAGCCAACCAGCAGTGAACAAAAGGGCATTTCTTAAATAAATGATTCAAATTCTTATCGGATTGCTATTTCAATTTGAGAGGCGAGGAGCAGAGCATTGTAACACACTCAAATAGTAAATCTATCAACGTCAAAATAAGATAATTTATTTACATTTTAATTTACAGCAGATTGAGAGAACCAAATGAGACCCTTAAGTCTCACAATAAACTTTTTGGTTTTCCTTGTCCCAGACTAAATCCCTTCCTACAGTTCCCCTGCTGACATCTTGTTCCAGGGAGCTATTTCTGCATCCTGAAAACCACAGGTTTTAATGTTAAGGTTGTCCCACTATTTGCCTGTTCTTCATTGTTCCTGGGTGGGCTGTTTACTCACTCGCCTGCATTCCCATACAGGAGCTAAAATCAAATTTACAGAATTCATTTTATGGCCTAAAGTGAAATTAGAAACCTTCAGTTTGGAACTATAATATTCTGCTGCTTCATCAGCTGTTTTTTAATTTAACTACAGACACAAATATTTTTACAATTTATGAGGTAATTTACTATACTGCTACCTACTTCGGTACCAAAAGTGACAACTTTGGTGTTATGCTTTGGCCAGATATTCGTTTGGAGCACTGCTATTTGAAATACGATGAGGATGAATGTACAGCGTCTATACCTGGAAGATTTCGCATGGATGCTTGCTGCTGCTCTGTTGGTGCTGCTTGGGGGCCAGATTGTGAAAAATGTCCTGAGAAAGGAACAGGTCTCTACAAAACTCTTTGTCCACGAGGACCTGGATTTTTCAGCAGAGAAACCAATGGGAAGCCTTTTTTTAAAGGTAACTATTGCACTAAACATTTATAAAACAATATAAAATTTGCAATATTTTACTGTATCAAACCACAGATTTTACATTAATCTGTCACATGGATTTTGTGTAGGATCTTATTCAATTTACGAAATAAATAAATAACAAATTAGTGTTTATGGGCTGTGGTGGGAAATTAATGTCAGCAATGCTTACTTCCCAAGAATGATTAATTTTCAAACATGCACTCTGATCCATGGTCTTTATAGATGTAATTGATTTCAATTAGATTATTATTGGCAATCTGGATAAGTGGGAGTGAAATAAATTAGTTAACTTTCTTCATTTGCTTTGTTTAAATAGGATTGCTTTAATACTGAATCGGAATACGACCAGTCTCCCAATCTTCACCATAGTTTAAGAACTATTTGACAATGTTGAATGTTGGTTAGTTTATAATCTCACTGTGAGAGTAGGACGGAAAGAGAAAAAAACATTATGCCGAAGATACTGGTATAACTTATGTATCAACATTTATAACTGTATCCATAATCCAATTGTTGTTAACTCTGAATTTTGGTTGATGTAGAATTAAAAGGTGGAATTATCTTCCACATGAATTGCAATCTCTGTGAAGGACAGATGACAGTAGCAGTCAGTAAATCTTTTCATCACATCATGAGAATTAATTCAATCCAAATGGAGCATTGTAACTTTAAAACTTTCTTTGGGAGCAGGGAGTTTGCTCATGGGTTGATTCACTTAGGACTTGAACATTTATCTAGAAATGTCAGTACATCCCAAAGAGTATGCTTCGCTGCTCTAGATGTCCGCTGATCTACATTGGTGAGACCAAGCGTAGGCTTGGCGATCGTTTCGCCGAACACCTCCGCTCGGTCCGCATTAACCAACCTGACCTCCCGGTGGCTCAGCACTACAACTCCCCCTCCCATTCCGTATCCGACCTCTCTGTCCTGGACCTCCTCCACGGCCAGAGTGAGCAACACCGGAAATTGGAGGAACAGCACCTCATATTCCACTTGGGGAGTTTGCATCCTGGTGGCATGAACATTGGTTTCTCACAATTCTGTTAGCCCTTGTTGTCTCCTCCCCTTCCTAGCTCTACCTCAGCCCTCAGGCTCCTCCTTTTTCTTTCTTCTCCCCACCTCCCCCCACCCCCCATCAGTCTGAAGAAGGGTTTTGGCCCGAAACGTTGCCTATTTCCTTCGCTCCATTGATGCTGCTGCATCCGCTGAGTTTCTCCAGCTTTTTTGTGTACCTTTGGCTTTTATGCTGTTGTCCTATTGATCAAATTTACATTGGCTCAGTTACAAATTTCAGGGCATTGCCCTCTTTTCATGATCGTAAATTTCCACATGGTCCTTCTCTTCTGAGACAGGATTTTAAAAAGTGGTCCAAAAGCTAATTTGCTGTGATTCAAGAATGGAGTTGTGGAGGAAAGGTATGAGGGTAGAGGATTTTGTGGATAAGCTCATTGCAACCTTGGTGGACTCTGTTTGGTGTTTTCTGGTCTTAGTAGTTTTCTAGGGTCGCAGTGGTGCTGGGGTGAAAGAAAGCACGTGCTTGGGAGAGACACTGCTGCTCATACAGAGAGTGGTGAATCTCTGGAATTCTCTGCCACAGAAGGTAGTTGAGGCCAGTTCATTGGCTATATTTAAGAGGGAGTTAGATGTGGCCCTTGTGGCTAAAGGTATCAGGGGGTATGGAGAGAAGGTAGGTACAGGATACTGAGTTGGATGATCAGCCATGATCATATTGAATGTCGGTGCAGGCTCGAAGGGCCAAATGGCCTACTCCTGCACCTATTTTCTATGTTTCTATGCTCATGTTAGGAAGGGAAAGTATCTGAGGTATTAATACTTGTTTTGGTGGTCAAGATATATGAAAAGCTGCAGCCTGTGGTCAGGAAGGCAATGCAACCTATGGTATAGAGGGGAAGAATCTGAGGCACAACTTGTAGAAAGGAGGAAAGGGATTGGAGACATTGCAACTTGAGGAAGAAAGGGAATCAATTGGAGACACTGCTGCTTCTTGAAGAGAAGGAAAGGATCACAGACATTCTCCTCGGTGTAGTGAGGGAAGATATCAGACACACGGCCATTTCTGGAAGAGAGAGAAGGGATCAGACGCTGATCAGACATCGGGATTGGAGACAGTGCTGCTTCTGGAAGAGAGAACATTTATCAAAGATTGTAGGAAGGAGCTACAAATGCTGGGTTTAAACCGAAGATAGACACAAATTGCTGGAGTAACTTAGCGGGACAGGGAACATTTCTTCTCACCAGAGATGCTGCACGTTTCACTGAGTTACTCCAGCATTTTGTGTCTATTTATCAAAGACTGCCGGTTGTGGCTAGCAAAGAAGAGATGAAAATTTAAAAAGCAAATGAACATATCAAAAAGCTTTAGGGTGGCAATGCCTGGAATCTGCTGTGATTTAGCATTTAGGCAAGATGCAAAGCACACAACTTCATCCGAGAGAATAACATTCGATTTACTTTAAGAAGTCTGGGATGTTTTGTACTAATCAGTGCATTTATGAGGTCCAGACACACACGCGTGCTACAGTAAAGTTTCATGAACAGAAGCTGGTCACAAGATTGTCTGATAACACAATAGCTTGTTGGAACTGGAGCTCGATAGCAAAAGCCAACATTTTCTGAGGTTGTACAGGAGCAGTTTTCAGTGTTATGTGCTGGATATACTGATCAGTGGGTCTACAGATTTCTGTTTTATACCGGAATATGCCAGAATACATGCACAAAACACGCTGAATGGATGACAAGGGTGGTTTTGCAAGTCAACCAAGTAGAATCTATGATGCACAATCTGGGAGATTATATTCTATTTAGTGCTGTTGAATATATGAAATCAAGGTTTGGCCATTTGGGAGCGAGGTCAACTGCAAATGTTTAAAGACACGCTGTATCGATAGATCAAAGCATATGTCTCCATCTAAGACTGAAAAGCTGTCCTGCAACATAAAAAACTCCTCCACTGATTTCATTTATTTATAGAAGACTGAAATTTGATGGCATGCACATTGTATCAATGGGACTTCGCCAGCTACGATATTATGAGTCATTAGAACCCCTGATTCTACAAAGAAGAAGGGTCTCGTTCCGAAACATCGGCAATTCCTTCTCTCCATAGATGCTGCTATACCCGCTGAGTTTCTCCAGCATTTTGTGTCTAGCATCGATTTTACCAGCATCTGCAGTTCTTTCGTAAACATTCTACAAACCTTTCGGTATTGAGCCTAGGAGAACTCTTCACTTGGCTTTTTTACAACAGTTAGCTGTACACAATGGGCCCAAGGACCGAGAAACAGGTTGGTCAGTGGCCTCTGCCTGTGTACAGGAAATCCAAGAAGGGTTCAAGCTTTCTAACAGGAGAGAACATGCGGCTAAATGGCCAAAACGGCAAGAATAACACTGGCTTGGTTTTTGCACAAGCATGCAGGATCATAGTATTAATTTGGTCTTACGGAACGAGAATGGAAAAAAGAAAAGAAAGGGCAGCACAGTGACGTAGCTGGTAGAGCTGCTGTCTCATGGACCAGATACCCGAATTCGATCCTGGCAAGTGCTGTCTTTGTGGAATTTACACATTCTCCCTGTGACCACATGAGTTTCTTTCCACATCCCAAAGACGTGTTCAATGGGTTAATTGGCCTCTACAAATTGTCTCTAGTTTGTAGAGAGTAGATGAGAAATTGGGACAATATAGAATTAGTGTGAATCGATGGCCGACACATAAACTCAGTGGGCTGAAGGGCCAGTTTCCATGATGTGTCTTTAAAACTAAAACTATGAACTAAAGTCCAAAACTTTTAGATAAATTGCTCACAAGGAGAGCACAGTTTACACTGGTAAATCAGCATGGATAAAACAGATCTCATCCTACTTTACATCCATCCCGGTTTTGTTTTCCATTCACTTAAAAGTAGAATGCACAGCTAATTCAATACAGCTGCCCCCTTTAGCAGGTTACTCAACTTTTAGATTTTATATATAATTAATTACACCTAAAAATTGTTTTTAGAATTTTGAAAGTCATAAAACCCAAATTAACCTGGAAATACAGGAAGATCTATCAATAAATTACATCTGTGGATGAATTTTTTATGTTGCATGACAACTTTTCAGAATAAATACAATGGTATTTTAACTGCATAGCATTGTTCTCGCATTTAGATGTTTATGAAAAATTATATGCTTATAAGTGTTTCATCCCGTCTGTGGGTGGGTTGACAATAATAGCAACATACACAAATTTAGCACCATAACTAATAAGAAAATATTATGATTCTTCAGAGTAAAAATGTGTTTCCTCATCTCAACACAGTTTAACAGTTTGTTTTATGCAGAGTGAAAGGAGCAGATACAGACCCTGGGAAGAGTCATTGAACCACATATCACAGAAACAAGCATTTCAACCCAACTTGCCTATTCTGACCAAGATATCTAATTTACCTATGTTTGGCCCATATACCTCTAAACCTTTCCTATCCATGTACCTGCCCAAATGACTTGTAAATGTTGTATTGTATCTGCCTCAACTACCTCCTACGGCAGCTCATTCCTATATACTCATCACTCAATGTGACAAAGTTGCTTCTCAAGTCTTTATTAATTTCCCTCTCACTGTAAACCTATGGCTTCTGTTTCTTGATTCCCCAACTCTATGTAATCTGTACATTCATAAGTTTATTAGTCATTGGAGCAGAATTAGGCCATTTGCCCTATCGAGTCTACTCTGCCATTTAATCATAGCTAATCTATCATTTTCTCTCAACCCCATTCTCCTACCTTCTACCTGTAATCTTTGACATCCTTACTAATCATTTAACCTCTCTATTCCCCTCATGATCTTATACACATCTATAACACCACTCCTCCACCTCCTATGCTCCAAGGAATAAAGTCCTAGCCTGTCCTTAATCCTGGCAAAAGTTCAAGTTAATGATATTGAAAATGTTGATGCCGGATGTAGGTATGTTGCAAAGCCTACCTGAAGGTCGCTGAAAATCTGTCCCAGCCCATGTGCGCGATTTTGGCGCCGTTTAGAGAGGGGCGGGTTTAAAACGCGATTTTCCCTAGGCTGTTCAAATCGAAGTTTTTCAGCCTAGTTAATTATTAGCGAAAAATCGCTGGAAGATTCCGTAGCTGGAGCTATTTTTAGTTTTAAGCAAAGATCTTAGAGCAGAAAATCTTTGGTTTTAAGGGCTTTCTTTACTTGTTATAGTAGGTTAAAAATTAACCTCTAAACCCGCGACCGCCGACAACGGGTAGGATCTCATACAGGGGAAAACGGAAGGTAGGCTGTTTATTTTTACGTTAAAAAGGGCTTCTTAAGATCCCTTTATACAAAGTTTAATGTTGCGAGTAGCTAATTTGGGCCCCATTATATCCCGCAGTATTTTTCTGGGCATTTGAGGGCACAAATCTACCGCAATGTGAACGTTCTAAACCAGCACGTTCACAGGATCCCACTAGAAAGCTGATTTCAATGGACTTTAATTTACAGCAATTGAACACTAAATTCCTTCCATTTGGCCTATAAATTAATGTAAATGAGATTTAAAAATCATGTTTTATTGTGAATTATTTGTGAATATTATTTGGACACTTAGGCTATTTAAAAATGTTAATCATTTATTAAGAAATGGATAGATGTTTAGATCTAGTAATTGAAGTTTGAAATTAGCTACAATTGGGTAACTAACTAATTATATGCTTTAATTTCAGGTCATCCAAGTAAGATTATTTTATATTTGTTTCAGAATGCTTCAATCTATGATAACTGAACATTTCATTCAGTTCTCTTAATTTTTAAGAAAGTTATGTGCTTTTGACTGTCCACGATCACAGCTTTTTTGTTATGTCCATAGAAAATCAATAGGGAACAAGATGCTAATTTCCGAGTATGAAAATGGCAATAACGTTTTAAATACTTGAGATATGAAAGTGAATTAGGTGTCAAATTAAACTTCTTTTTATGCTTTATCTGATGGGATAAATTGCAGACTTGATTTTTTAAATCTCAAAATTTTGTAACATTGCTACCGGATGTACTTTTCAAAAGCTTGGTCTTGTTTTTAATATATGAATAAGGAAACAAAAATTCTTCCAGCACAAGAAGTTGAAGGGCATTGCAATGTATATGAATAAAGTTTTTGTTGATGTAAAGCTCCACTTAAAATAAATCTTGCCTTTTTTTCAGATATCAATGAATGTAGGACAATCCCAGGTCTCTGTACCAATGGAAAGTGCAGAAACACCATTGGGAGCTTCAGATGCAAATGTAATAATGGCTTTGCTCTTGATTCAGAAGAAAGAAACTGTACAGGTATGTCAAAAAATAACTATTAAATTACTCCTGAGCATTAATAATTTTGGGAATAATAATGAAGTTTTGATTAGAACATCCCTTGTTTTCACAAGGTGATATCACAGCTCATTCACAGATTTTCAGGAACTAAATAGTATTTGAGCTTTATTTGAACTTGAAAAGAAGTACACTTTCCATATCAACCAAAAATGCAGCTCCCTACATCAGTATAAAGAAGAGTCAGAATCTTAGTCCCGCCACCAGTCCCCGTTGCCAACTGACTCAGCCCCCCACCCCACCCCCATCCCTTGACCAATATTAAGTGGGTCTTAAAATTGCCTTTCCAAATTGAGTAACCAACAGGCTAAAGAAAACAAAATAGCATTATCAAGTTTCTTGTTCAATTATTTAAAATAAGTTGATGTCTTTGTTAAAATGTGTTAACGTATTTGTTAATTTTTGCATTTAATTAATATATTTGTTAAGATGTTTATTTTAAGTTCTTATCTGTGTGGTTTTAAGAATGAGTTCAAAGAAGATTTCAAGTCCATTAAAATGGTTAACTGAAGAATTATTGGAAATCCACCACTTTTGCTGAATGTAATCACGTTTTAAAGGAAACTATGTTTACTCTCTGGTTTTAATGATAAAACTGACTGGAAATGCTTCAGAACCTAAAAAGGCACGATGGTGCATGGGGAAGGAGGGCTCGTTATTTTGTACGATCCACTGCCAGCCAATGGATCAATGCATTCTGTGCTTCAGAATAGGCCTTACACAAACGTTTCCTTAACTAAGTGTGGAGCTAACAAAGGGAGTCAGATAGGTTGCAGATTTCAGGGAAGGCGAGTGAAGACAAAAGGTGTGGGTAAGGAGAGTTAAGGCAGGAAGATTGGGAGTATCAAGTGATAGATCCAGGCTGAGGGGATTTTATTACAATAGGGTAATGGGTGTAGGAGGATTGACACCCCACAATCAATATAGGCTTTAAGGATTGGAGACCGAACGGGTAGAGGAATGAGGATTCTGATTACACTGAAAGCAAGGTGAAGGCACAGAAGTGGGGGAAACAAATTCAAGGAAAGTATTTGGAGACGGTTTTACCAGTGTCTTGCCTTCATGACATAGATCAAGTAATTCGTTCATCATAAATAATGGTGAAGCAGGCTCAGCAATTGAATCATTACAATAGGTAGAGAAATTCCAAATTACATTCCAGACAGCACTATGAAATATACAGTTATGTGGCTCATAAAAATATGAAAGAATTTCTCGTCCTAAATGTCATATCCTCCACTAAGAACTTTTCTTTTTCTCACAGATATCAATGAATGCCGCATCTCTCCCGACCTATGTGGCCCTGGAACTTGTGTTAACACTCCTGGAAGTTTTGATTGTGAATGCTTCGAAGGATATGAAAGTGGTTTTATGATGATGAAGAATTGCATGGGTATGTGAAAACAAATGAGTGAAAATGTAATTGATCAGTTATACTTTTGAATGTTATTGGAAATTTCCAGTGTGGTTGAATGATTAAGGTAAGGTATTTTTAACTAACAACAAAAATTATAAATCCATCTGTAAACCTGATTTATTCTTTCACTCCCATCTTGGCAGGTAAAATAAAGGAAGATCTTAATTTGTTCTCTTTCACATGATGTTAAAAAGACTCATTAGCGAAAGATTGAGCAGAAGCAATTCACTTGCAAGTTACTTGGAATGAATGCCTTTCATTTCTATGAGAGATTAGATAAGCTGCGATTGTTCGCACTGAAGTAGGAGGCTGAGGGCTGACCGTATACAGAATTGTAAAATTATGAGGGCCATGGATAGGATAGATATTCAACAATCTATTTCCTGAGGACATAGGTTTAAGGTGAGAAGAAAAATATTAAAGAAATCTAAGGGGCAGGCACATTTATACAACATTTAAAAGACATTTAGATGAGTATGTGCATAGGAAAGGAATAGAGGGGTCATATGCAGGAAAATAGATTTAACGTAGATAGGCATCTTGGTCAGCCAAAAGGACTGATTCCATGTTGCAGGACTCCATGAGTTTAATGGAAAGAAGTGTTTACTGTTAGAGACCAAAATTATAATGTGTGTGTGATATGTGGAGGTGGTTGCCACGTAGAACTCTGACTGAATACTTTATATGCGTCCTCCAAAAACAGGATTATAAAAGGTATTGACATTAATGAGGAGATTGTGGAATATTGCAAATGTCAAGCAAGGAGAGTAGGGGGATATGATATTGTATATTTGAAAGAAGATATTGCCAGACCTAAATAAAACATATCACAAACCTTAAATGAAGCAAATGGGGAAATAACACAGGTACTGAGGTACACAGGTATATTCAATCAAATAAATGCAATAACAATGGATTGTGGATTGTAGATAAGGTTTTAAGATAAGTAATAAGAGGAGGATTCTAGTGAGGAGAAATGTAAAATGTTAAAGAAAGAGTGTAGGAAGAAATACTTTATTGTCACATGTGACTAGGCACAGTAAAATTATTTGCTTGCATACCCAATGTATAGAAATAGCGGCCACCTACGGAGCTGTCAAAGTTACAATGCACGCCTGCTCCCCCCTTTTGTTCCCCACGCTGGGTCCCCTTTGGTAACCCCCTACCCCCCCCCCCCTCACGGTGGTCCCTCTACGCCAGGTCCTCCATTGTTCTCCCGACTCCCTCATGGCAGTCCTCCACGTTCTCATCGACCGTCAACCTTGAGTCAACCCATGAGGCATCGCCGCCGCCGCGAAGCTTCACCACTGCCGAAGCCCCATCGTCACGAGACTTCACTGCTGCTGCCGCTTCACCGAGGCTTCAATGCTGTCCCCACTTCACGCCTCCGTGGTGCTGACCCGGGTCCCAGCCACAGGCTCTGTCAGCCACTTCACCGACCCGGAATCCGACCCGCAAGGCCCCAGCCCAGCCCTGAAATTCCTTTTATAAGAGATTTTCTAGATCAGTAAGCTGAGGAACATCTGTCATAGATCTAGTATTTTGTAATGAGAAAGATTAATTTCTAACTCGGTATTTAAGGGGTCTGTACTGGACTGTTGACAATATAATAGATTTTTTTAATATGAATACTGAAATGCATTTGTTCTTAAATCCAAACAAAGGCAATTTAGAAAAGTATGAGGCATGCATTGGCTTGATCGAGAATTACATTAAAATATGACAGTCAGTAAAAAATCATAAATATACTTAAAGGATTAATACGTAGTTTACAACAAATCTATATCACTACATGTCACAGAAACCCAACAGGTAAAGTGGTGCAGCTGTGGTTAAGGGGAGAACCTAAAAATAGTATGAAAGCAAAGACTAATTAAAGTAACCAGAAAAGTATGAAAATTCACTCGAAATCTTCGGGGCTGAGGGAAAAGATTGATAGATTGGATACTAACGGAATCAATGGATTTGATGTTAATGCAAGAAATTGGAACTGATGTAAAATAATACCTATTATCTATAAATGATGGAGCAGGCATAAGGGGCTGAATGGTGTGGAGAGGTAAAGAACAATGAATGAAAGATATGCAAAAAAGTAACGATGATAAAGGAAACAGGGTATTGTTAGCTGTTTGATGGGTGAAAACGAGAAGCTAGTGTGACTTGGGTGGGATTTTAAAAAATGAATGGCTTTGGTTTTATACAAATATATTGGTTTTATTTTCCAAAAGTGACGATTTGGGGAAGGTCTATTTGATTAGAAAATAGTAAATGTACTTTGTTCAAAAAGAACGGGGGAAAGAGAAAGCAAGAAAATAAGGCCAGATTAACATACGTCAAAAGAGAAATATTAGAAAGTGTTAGTAAGGATATTAGAGCAGGGCATGTAAAAAAAAAAGTCAAGGTAATCAGCTGCAATGGCCATAGTTTTGTGGAAGAGACATCATGTTTCTACAACTTAGACGAGATTTGTTGAGATTCTTTGAAAATGTAATGGGTACAAAAGAGCACCTAAAAGATTTCCAAAAGGCATTTGATAAGGTGTCACTTCAAAGCTTATTAAAGAAAATATAAGCTCATGCATGGAAGATAATATATTGACATGAATAGAAGATTGATTGCCTAACAGAAAAAAGAGTAGCAAAGTTTGGATAATTTATGTAGTTGCAGCTGAAGTGGCTGGTAAATGTATTTAGAAGATCATTTATAGTGTTGGTACATATGAAGACAATACCAATTCTTTTCCACAAATGTGTACTGTTCATAAAATCTCATGTGGTATTTTACCACAATACACTCGCATATAGGAATATTTGAGAATTTACTTCATCTTTCTGTCTAATTGTAATTTACAGTGCTAATGAAGTGCCTTCTGCTCAATACTTGAATGCAGCAATCTTCTATAAATTCATTATTTCAGATATTAATGAATGTGAACTGAATCCTCTTCTGTGTCGTGGAGGAACCTGTGAAAATACAGATGGAAGCTTCCGTTGTTCGTGTCCACATGGCCATGAAGTATCTTTGGACGGGATATCATGCATAGGTAAACTGCTGTTGATAAAAGCTCCAAACCGAGGAGTACTTTTAAAAATTACTTAAAGTCTTGAAAAGTATTTCAGCATGCTTCTGCATCTTTGAAATTTGAAATAAATTGACAATGTTTCCAAAACTAATTTGAAAAACATAAAAGTAGCAAATGTTCGCTTCTTTTTAATGGTAGTTAGATATAAACATGATAGAGACCAACGTGAGAAAATATTTGTTACGGTTTAGCTGTTCACAATACAGGGCAGTAAAATTTCCATATGCTGTTGATGCATAATTCTTGTGTATTCCAACCTGTAAACTTAAGTTTGGCAAGTTGTGCTATCAGTTAGTGACTCTTTTTACCAATAAATCATCTGCATTTACTCCAATTTACAGAATTAAGATATTAAGTATTAATCTGCATATACAGGTGCACAACCTTTTATCCGAACGCCTTGGGACCAGATACCTTTCGTAATTCAGAATTTGTCGGTCTTCGGAATGGAAATTTTTTTGCGTAGATTTTAATGGCTGGCTCAGTGGTAGAGTGCTCGGCTCATATCCGCAAGGTCGCAAGTTTGCGCCTTGATCCCGGCAGAAGAAGTTGGAGCGGGGCTGGGCTGGGCTGCTGCTGGCTGTGGGTCTCTGGGATCTCTGTGCTTGCGGTGGGCCTGGTGGTCGACGTCCAATTGGTCCTGACATCTCCGGTGACTGCACTGACCTGACAGTACAAAGCCCCCACGCCGGTGCAATGAGCGGGGAGCTGGAGAGGGGAGGGAAGGGGTCACACATATGGCCGGGAAGCAGAGGGGTGTAGGTGGGGTGAAATTGAAGGGAGCGACAATCTGCTGCTGCCTGCACGCTGAGTTTAAAAGTTCCCACGCAAGACTCACGATACACTGTGTATCGTGTCTACCGTGGGAACTTTTTAACTCAGCGGGCAGGTAGCAGCAGATTGTCAATTATTAACCCTCCCGCGCAATATACTCTCACCTTCTCTTTTATGAATGGGGATTTAGTTCCCCTTTCTTCGAGGACCGACCGGAGGTTCCGCTGTCACCTCTGCGGGCCGCCCTCGGTGAACGTCCTGTCTCCCTGTCCCTGGGATAGTAGGGGGCGATGAAACAGCACAATACCCCCCTCCCCCTCCAACTCCAGAGGAATCCGCTCCCCGATGGGCCGCTACGGCGACAAGTGGCAGTTCGCCCACAGCCCGAGCTGCGCGACCCCAAGAACAAGTAGTACCTTGCACACCATCAGCTTCTGCCCCTACACTGCGTGTTCCTCTGGAGTTGGAACGGGGCTGGGCTGGAGTTGCTGATCTGGGATCTCCGTGTGGCCTTACCCTCAGTGGGCCTGGGGGTTGGTGTCCCCCTTATGAGAGGGCGCAGCTCGGGCTGTGGGCGAACTGCCACTTGTCGCCGTAGCGGCCCATCGGGGAGCGGCTTCTGGTGGTCCTGACGTCTCCGGCCAGTTTGCAGTTTTCCTCTGGAGTTGGAACGGGGCTGGGCTGCTGTTGGCTGTGGGTCTCTGGGTTCTCCGTGCTTGCGGTGGGCCTGGGGGTCGGTGTCCCGTTGGTCCTGACGTCTCCGGTGACTGCACTGCACTGCGCTGCTAGAATCGCCGACGTGAAGACAGTGCAAAGCCCCCGCGCCGGTGCAATGAGCGGGGAGCTGGAGAGGGGAGGGAAGGGGTCACACACATGGCCGGGAAGCAGAGGGGTGTAGGTGGGGTGAAACTGAAGGGAGCGACAATTTGCTGCTGCCTGCACGCTGAGTTAAAAAGTTCCCACGCAAGGCTCACGATACACTGTGTATCGTGTCTACCGTGGGAACTTTTTAACCCAGCGGGCAGGCAGCAGCATATTGTCAATTATTAACCCTCCCGCGCAATATACCTCACCTCTTTTATGAATGGGGATTTAGTTCCCCTTTCTTCGAGGACCGAACGGAGGTTCCGCTGTCACCTCTGCAAGGGACCTACATTTGTTTTAACTTATCTATATTTTGGTCCATTTTCATAAATCCATCAGTTTGTACGCATCCTTTTTTGATACTATCCCTGATTTCCCTTGTTATCCATGGATGCACTCCGCCCTCGGTGAACGTTTTCAAGGACCTTTCTTCAAGGACCGAAAAAACTGGCCGCTATTCGGAGCTTTTCGTTATTTGGATCGTCGGATAAAAGGTTGTGCACCTGTACTGCCAAATATTTAACTGACAGTTTACTCATCTTTATTGAAATTTATTGTCAAATTAAGTCTCCAAAGAATTATAAGTGTGTTTCCTTAATGAATCTGTTGTAGCGGCACCTGGCGGTATCTTTCATGTGTGCCGTATTTTTTAATAATTTGCTTCTAACTTTGATACTTTCAAATATTTTTACAGATGTAAATGAATGTGAATTGAGTGACAACCTTTGTAAAAATGGTCGTTGTGTCAACATGATTGGAAGGTATCAATGTGCCTGCAACATGGGCTACCAAGCAACACCTGACAGACAAGGATGTGTTGGTAAGCATGCTTTGACTGACTTCCTTCTTTCTCTGCAAGGGGCAGAAGGAAGTCAGACAATTAGAAACCTAATAAGCATCCATGCTCAATGGTAGGGCCATGATTTGATTGTGTCAGAATATGATATTTTCCGGTAAACCTTTCTCTCGCACAGGCCCATCTCCTTTTTAAAGGTTAACCATTGTTTGATTGTCACTTTACTTGCCAATTCAGTCACTGCCCGACTTACATAATTGGTGACTTACGTCACAAATACACGCATTCTTTAAGCCCAGTGGCGCTTACGTGGGCTCTGCGTCGGAGCTCCCTTGTGATCTTCGCATTAAACAGTAAATTTACACGTGCGCAGTAGCAATTTCGTTTCCGACTTGCATAACATTCAACCAAGGGTAACCCTCACATTAGACGGGGAGTGCCTGTATTTGATTCAATTTTACTCAAGCCAGATCTATTTTCAACTCTTTGAATTTGATGCTCCTAAAAAAAATAACTTTATTCTGACTGTTCCTTGCCCTCTCTCATTTCCAATCTAAACTATGATAACATCAGCACAGTTCCAGAAATGTTACTACACTAATGCTTCCTTCAGTCGACCTAGTTTATCTCCTAAAATTAGATGTATAATATCACCTCCTGTACCAAAAAGTACTAGCCAAGTAAGAACATAGTTTTATTTTTGGTTATGCGTACATCAAAAGTATAAACAACAGAATGTCCACCAGGACTCTACCTAGGAGCAATTAGCATGAATCGTACCTGTAAAATATGGTGTTCCTGGATTACAAAATATGTTTGGTTTTCAAGTTCTTTTTCACTGTTAGTATCACATATCCAACTAACTCTGTCATTCTCCGCTAACTGACACTACATCACTTCAGAATTAAAAGTTTATTTATTGTAAAACTCACCCACCATTTTTTAATTGCAGATATTGACGAATGCACTATAGCGAATGGAGGATGTGAGACTTACTGTACAAATTCTGATGGCAGTTATGAATGCAGCTGTACGAGTGGATTTGCCTTGCTGCCAGACCAACGATCTTGCACAGGTAAAACACAGGTATTCAGATGTTGGTAAGACATAAATTCACAGAAGTAGTTTTTGGTATAACTTCTTTCTAAAAGTATAGTTTTTGGTATAATTTCTTTCTAAAAGTATATTACTTGATTGGAAACTAATTAAAACAAATTGATCTACTATAGAGGGATATATTTGGAAAACTCTATTAGGAATAAAATATTTAATTCTAAATCGAGAAATTCAATAGTTGCCTGGACTGCTGCACTTTTACTTTTTGCTATTTATATTCCAAGGATTGTTTGAAGGCCTATAATACACTGTAAACAATATTGCTGCATCCTCTTTGTTCAATTCAATCCATAAAGCTCATTGTATGATCCTTATAACAGATCATCCCCTCTTCTTAGCCAATATTGTTATTCCCTTCCCTCCATTTTATTGCCCTTTCCATCTCATCTGAAACCCTATTACCAGGAACATTAAGTTTGTTTAAGAAGGAAATGCAGATGCTGGAAAATCTACCAGGAACATTAACCTTTGCTCTGCTGCTCTAATTCACAGGTGACCTCTTTGCTCAACTACATTAATTCCATCTGCTCACAGTAGGATGATATGTAGTCTATTTAAGTAAGTTTCAGTGCCTCTCAAACATAGTGATTGATACCACCACCTCCTCTAGCAGGCATATCCCAGGTAATAACTTTCTCTGTGTAAAAAAAACTTGTCCCTTAGATCCTCTTTAAGATTCTTTCCTCTCACCTTAGAACCTACGCCATCTTGTTTTCGATAACCCTACCATGGGGAAAAAATATTCTGACAACCTGTTCTATGTATGACTTTCATTATATACCTATGTACTTCTACTATCGTCACTCCTGATCCTCCTTTGGGGAAAATAAGCTGAATCTCTCCCCATAACTGAAATTGCAGAGTGCAGGCAAAATCCTGGTGAAAAAATGGCAGTTCCTTTCATTTTTGCTCATGATTCCAGCATCTCAATCTAAGCATTAATAGTAAGATTAAACGAGTACTTACCAGTACGAAGTTTGATCTGTATTTTATGAGGAGTTACGATGAGGGATTACGTGAAGAACCCGCTCAGTGCGCAGGCGCGGCATTACTTCCAAGCAGCGGTGTGGAATCACAGATAGACACAATATATGAAGTAAACATAGCAAAGATTAAGGAGACATCAGTTTACTAGTTTGATCTATATAATGAGGGTGGGAGCGGAGGGCACGTAATCCCTCATCGTAACTCCTCATAAAATACAGATCAAACTTCGTACTGGTAAGTACTCGTTTAATCTTACTATTTTACTTCGGAGTCACGTGAGTGACTACGTGAAGACTTCAAAGGTCTGTGATTTCAAACCGTGTAACAGTTTTTATTTCACTCACTGCCGAAGTTCTTGAGGGAGGAAGTGTTATCGTAATCAACCAATGGATCTGCTTTCTCAAGAAACAGAAAGGTATTTATTAACAATAACAACATAAATAGCTCCCCTGAGCTTAAATTAAATATTTGCAGTTTGTAATATTCTGTCTGCAATTAAGTCAGGCTTTATCAACGGTTTATAATAAAAAACATTCTGAACGTCGTTTCCCTCGACCATCCTGCCGTATTGAGAATGTGGTCAACCGGGACGTCCATTCGTTCAGCCGCTGATGTCGATGCTGCCCTAGTGGAATGGGATTTAAATGTGTTAGTGTCTATTCCGGCAGCTTTCAGTACCTGTTTGAGCCACCTTGAAGTGGTTTTGGCTCGTTACCCCGCCATGAGGTTTGTGGCTGACCCATAGGGCTTTTTCTCTCCCTCTGAGATTGTGGGTTGTGTCTATATATTTGTAGATGGGTCACCACACTCAACCTTGGCTCTGGTGGGTAGGCCCGGAATACCACCAGTGAATTGGACGTTCCTGGCCTGCTTTGTTTTTACCAGACCTAGAATGATGAACGTGATGCGGTCTGGGGTGATCACCATGTTATCCAGTCTTAGTTTATGGAGTGACTGGACCCTGTGAGCGGATACGAGAGCCATAAGCATGAGTGTTTTTAACGTAGATAGCTCAAGACTAAGGGATCTAGCTGGTGGCCATCCTCTGAGATATGTTAATACCACACTGATATCCCATACATGGGTATACCTGGGTTTTGGGGCTTGTTATTGTAAATGCCCTTCATAAGTTTTATCACCAGTGGATGGGATCCCATGCTCTGCTGTCCTGCTGTTTTTGGATAAGCAGACAGGGCGCTTCGTGCTGTATTTACAGCACTGTAACTCATCTTTTCATCATGGTGTAGATGGGCCAGGAACTCCAGCACGTCGGTGGTTGTAGAAGTTTCGTATGTTGTCCCTGCGTCCTGGCAGTATTTTTCCCATTTTTGCTTCTTGGTGGATGTTCGCAGGGATGCCGACATGGTGGTGATAGTTCATTCAGATAATCCCAGTCCCTGGTAAGGTCTATTCAAACCTACAACCCAGGAGTTTGATGTTTTCATGGCATGGGTGGCTTATGCCTGATACTGGGTGAGTCAACAACTGTGGTCCACTAGGGAAATCCATAGGCGACTCGACCACCATGTCGTGATGAACTGGGAACCATGGCTGTGTAGGCCAGTCGGGCACCATCAATATCCTAGAGGCAGAGTCCATCTGTATTGCGAAGTACCCGACTGATGAGGCAGAAGGGAGGGAAAGCAAAAAGCAGAAATTCCCCCAATCCAGCGTGTAGGCATCTACCGCTGCTGCCTCTGATCTGGTTCCCAAGTCACATACACAGGTAACTGGTGATTCCGTCTTGTTGCAAACAAATCGATATCTGGCGTTCCATATTGCTTAATAACTTTAGCAAATATTTTGGGTTTAACATCCATTCGATGTTATCATTAAATTTTTCCCCCCCCGTGACCTGGTGTCTGCCACTGTATTTTAGCTTACCTAGTAGATAGGCAGCCGATAGTAAAAAATGTCTTTCGACACACCATTGCCAGATCTGTTTGACCAATTTGTCGCACGATAATGATTTTATGCTCCCCATATGGTTAATATAAGCCACCACCATAGTATTATCAATCCGTAACCGCACATGCACGTGCTGCATTTTAAATGCATATGCTTTTAACCCATAATAGGCGGCCAACATTTCCAAATAGTTGATGCCCAGTGTGAGTAGTAACGATGATTCTGAATTAGTCCATCTGCCACCTGTGCTGGATATGGAGTTAGTTGCTCCCCAGCCTAAAGCACTGGCATCGGTTTTTAATAACCAAGTTAGGGTTGGTGATGATAATAGGGCTGAAACTGTGCCAAACATTGTCTGCCCACCACTGTAGTTCTGATATAGCTTCAGTGGGTAAATTCATGATTTGGTCATAGTGACCCGAGCACCTTGGCAAAGTAACAGTCATATGGATTGAATTGATATTGAAGCCCAGATAATCCATGGTAGTTAACGGCTTCAATTTGGATTTATCTGGGTGTAGGACGAACCCCAGTGTTTCAAGGAGCTGTTTCGTAGCTAGAACTGCTGCCACAGCTAATTCCTTTGTTTTTCCTAATATGAGGATATCATCCAAATATGCCATGACTATATGCTTTTGTTTTCTTAATATTATCATGGCTATTTTTAGTATTTTTATAAATAGTCTAGGGGCTGAGGTTAGATCATTGGGCAATGCTCTATACTGCCATAGTTGCCCCATCCAGATAAATTTTAGGTATCTACAATGATCCTTGTGTATGGGTATTGGATAGTAAGCATCTTTAATATCAATGTTTGCCATAAAGTATCCTTTGGAGATCAGTTGTCTGGCAGTGACAAACGTCTCCATTTTGAAGTGTATATACTCAACAGATTTATTTAGTGATGTTAGGTCAATGATGATGCGACATCCACCATCTTTTTTAGTTTTAGTGAATATATTCGATACAAATTCCAATGGTTCATGTTTGGTCTTTTCAATGATCCCTTTTGCAATGAGCCTTTCTAGTTCAGCTTGTCCTTCTCGCTTCTCTTTCTCAGAGGGAAAAAATACCCTTTGGGGCGCATGCTGAACTGGCGGTAATATGCCCAATTTAAATTCAATTTTGTATCCACTAATACTGTTGAGTATATATTTGTTATTTGTGACAGTACCCCATGCTTTTTTAAAACAAGTGTAATCGCCCCCCAGTTAGTAGAGCACCCTTATTCTGTGTAAGCTGGCAGGAACCAGACCCACCTACCTCCATGTTCATTGTTTCTTCATGAAGGCTCTGTTTTGCTGGTATGCTGGTGCTGTCGGTGGGGCGGCGCATTTTCCCTGGGGTCCGCTCCGGGCCCATGTCTAAAAAAGACCTTTGGGGGAAATAAGCAGCGGTCCCCGAGCTTTCACCAGTCCTTGGATGTGGGTGTCGACTGGTGGATGCCGAGGGGTGCTGCCAGCTGGGTGTCGGATGAGATGTCCTGCTCGTTCCCGGGCCTGCCCTCATGAGGCCCACAGGTTTAGCTGCCTCTCTTTCCGCTGCAGCGGTTTTGCATAGCCCCGCATATTTGGGGTTAAGGGCAGGTCTTGTATTGTCCTGCCTTAGATTGTTGATCTCATATTGTGTATTGCACATTAGTGCTAATACATCCTGTTGGCAGGTGGTCATGTTAGTATGTTCCGTAGAACGAGCAAAGGCGGTGATTGCCGATGTTAGGAGCTTCAGAATTCGCTGCATTTTTAGCTCTTGACTGCGAATTTGCTGACCCAGCTGCCTCCAGATTTGACCGTTGACACTCTTTACTTTTAGTGCCTCACAATTCTCTGGCGCTGTGTACTCTTCTAAAGCTTCTAGAAGGGCCTTCTCCTGCAGGGCTTTGTTGGAGAGATGGTTGATACTGGCTGCCATCTTGGGTTCCAGTAGTCTTCCGGCGCGTGGAGGTGCCGTATAGCGGCCCACGACACCCAGCAGCTCTTCATGATCCTGCTCCCCTGGCATACTTCTGCTCTCGTCCGCCTGCCCTTGTTGTAGACCAGCCCAGCCCTGGTCTCCCTTGCTGGCCTCGAAGAGGGAGTAGAGGGGTACTGTAGATACTGTGGAAGAGGCATATGCCCTACCTCCGTGAGATCGCTTTTCCTGAGGTCTGGTCTTACCTTGTTGATAGAGGCTGCCTGCCGTTTTTGGGCGGCATTTTAGCGGTTCTCGGGCGGCGAGTCTCCTTGTCGGGAGTCTGCAGGGGTTGCCGGCCGGTTTTTAAATTTCCCTCCGGTCCGCTGCTGTTAATCAAACAGCTGTTCAGCGGACCGGCATCAGCGCAGCACCTGTGTCTGTGGTCCGCAGCGTGTGCGGTCCCGTTGCCGCCTCTCCCCCTCCACTGTCGGCTCCTTCGCTGGAGTCGAACGGGGCCGCATCCCTCTGCTGCTTTGCTCCCCCTGGAGCAAAAAACACAAGGAAAACCCGATTTAAGGTAAATACTTACCTAACGTTCCTTCTTTCAGGCTAGTTGCGGGAGTGCCCGACTCCCGTATGTGCCGCTGTTGCGTTGCTGGCGTAATGCCGCGCCTGCGCACTGAGCGGTTTCTTCACGTAGTCACTCACGTGACTCCGAAGTAAAATCTATTATTCTGTTTCTATCCTCACTGGCGCATGGCACCAGTGGTAATCTAGTAATCTGTTTATTTTGGTTGTGCTTCTCAACCTCTCTTTACTCCTTAAAGTCAGCCCGAAGGACCTCATCCCTTTCTTCACCTGTATTTCCGATGCTGATATTAATTTTTATTTCTTGTTATTTAGCCTCTCCCTTCAGAACGTCCTGTAGACGTTTAGTGATATCTTTAAACTCTGATGCCAAAGAGGCAACATACTATCTAGAATCATATCTGCTCCCCTAGTATAAAGCAGGTAACTTGACTGACTACTCATCCCATTGTGTCACCTACAAAATGCATTGTAGCATCTCACCAAAGGTTCTTCAGCAGTGTCTCTCAAACCAGTGACCATCAACATTTAGAAGGATGGGGACAACAGGTATACAGGGTAAAAATCCTACATAACTTCATGGTGGGACTACATTTATTCAAGTCATAAATGAAGCCATTACCAGTGATGGCCACGTACCATGAGTGAATATGACAAAAGCACTCATGACTTGTGCCATGGGATGTGCTAAGTTCTTTCGAAACAGGTAAAAGGAACCTTAATTAATATTTCAAAAAATGTATGATGTCTTTGATAGTGTTGTTGGTTTGTATTAACGTTTGATGTTACCATGCTTTACATTATAATTCTTCTTGTATATGTTGAAATACAGATAGAAACGTGATAATTATGTAAACTTTTTTAAATTTCAGATATTGATGAGTGTGAGGACAATCCTGACATATGTGATGGAGGCCAGTGCATCAATATACCAGGAGAATATCAGTGTTTGTGCTATGATGGATTTATGGCATCTGAGGATATGAAGACTTGTCTAGGTTAGATGTAATTCTCTTGCTCATATTTCAGTCATTACTTCTTAATTTTTAGACAGGCTATTTGAGTCTGTAGTGAAAATAAAACTATGAATTTAATAATGTTCATTTAAGGATAGAACTTCAGTAAACAATTAATGGATACACACGGGAGGCCTGGTCCCCCAACGCAACCCATTCCTCAACGCAAAATTCCATCACTCATCCGTTTCCTCAATGCAATATTCCACCACTCACTCAAACCCCCTAACTGCGCAGGCGTGGCTCATTTCCCCTCATCCCGCAGCACTCCCTCCCCCTCCTCTCCATGTGTGGGGGGGGGGGGGGGGGAAGGTGGGGGGGTATGTGTGGGGGGAGGGGTGGGGGGGAAGGGGTGGGGTGTGTGTGGGGGGGGGTGTCGGGGAGGGGATGTGTGGGCGGGGGAGAGGAGCATGTGGGCGGTGGGTTGTGGGGGGGTAGGGGTGTGTGGGTGGGGAGATGTTGTGCGGGGGAGGGGTGTGTGGGCGGGGGGGTGTTGTGGCAGGGGGGCTTGTGGAGTGTGTGTGTGGGGCGAGTGGATTGTGGGGTGAGGGGGTTGTTGGCAGGGGTGTTGGGGGAGTGTGGGGGCACGGGGGGTTGTGTGGTGGGGGGCCAGGCGGAGGTGGGTTGTGTGGGCGGGGGGGGGAGTGTTGTGTGGGTGGGGGGGGGTGGGGTCGAGGGAAGGGGATTGTGGGGCGGGAGGGTGGAGTGTGGGCAGGGGGGTGAGTGCAGGAGAACAGTGAGTGAGCTGTCGAAAAATCGTAGCGTTATTGCGTACCGTTTTTGCGCAAATAGAAATATCCCGCAAACCGGAAGAGCACAAAATCAGAGTTTTAGTTGTGTATAGATAGAAAGATAGATAGAAAGAAAGAAAGAATGTGCTCAAACTCTATGATTGCTGTAATCCTTTTAATTCTGACCTGCAGATGTTAATGAATGTGAACTTAATCCAAACGTATGTCTTAGTGGCACCTGTGAGAACACTAAAGGATCATTCATTTGTCACTGTGAACTGGGGTATTCTGTGAAGAAAGGAACAACTGGCTGCACAGGTAAATAAAAAATCTACTCTTTTTTTTGCTTCATTAAAATTTGCATTTAAATTAATGTTGAAAATATTATCTCATTGTATGACCATAAAAAGTCTACAAATCCAAGAAAATATTCAAGATTCAATTTATTTGTCATTTGGACCCCTTGAGGTCCAAACGAAATGACGTTTCTGCAGCCATACATTACAAACAAATAGACCCAAGACACAACATAATTTACATAAACATCCATCATATCACTGTGATGGAAGGTCAAAAAAACTTAAACTTATCTCTCCACTGCACTCCCCCTCCCCGATGTCAGAGTCAAAGTCAAAGCCCCCCGGCTGGCAATGGCGATTGTCCCGCGGCCATTAAAGCCACGCCGGGTGATGCAAGGTCGCACACCGGGTCTTGATGTTAGAGCCCCCGGCGTGCGCTCGCAGAGTCCCGCGGCCACAAGCCGCGCGGGGCAGTGCTGTAAGGCCCCGCTCCAGGAGCTCTTCAACCCCGCAACTCGGGCGGGAGAAAGTCGCTGTTGCGGGAGCCCTGAAAAGCGGTCTCCCTCCAGGGACCCGCGGGCTCCCGGTGCCGCCGTCCGCCAGACCCGCAGTTGCAGCCTCCGAATCTCCGGAGGTCGGGCCGCAGCAGCGCTCCACCACCGCTCCACCCGCTCTGGACTCGGCCAGCTCCGCGACGGTGAGGTGAGTAGTCGGCACCAGAGCCCCCGGTCTTCCTGTTGGAGGCCGCTCCTCGTTGCAGCCCCAACGACAATGGAGACCCGACAAAGAAAAGGTCGTGTCTCCCGTGCAGGGAGAGATTTAAAAGTTACCCCCTCCCTCCCACCCCCCCACACACACACCCCAACAAAAAATAACAAAATCTACATAAAAACATAGACAAAAAATAATAAAAACGCAGACGGGCTGCAGAGGCCGCTGCTGACGAGAATCGCGCCGCCTACCGTTTTACCGAAAAGTTCAATCAAACCCTGAGAAAATCTACGCTCGCTAATATGTCACAAATCAACTACAACCAATTTTAACAACATTTCCATGCATCATAATGCTTCATGTATATTATACCTAGCTCAATGTATATTATGTTTTATAAGCAAAGAAAACTTATAAAACAAATCAGTAAAGTGTATGTATATCAATATGGTGTGTGGTTACTGTTGTTTGATATACAGTAAACCCTCATTATTACGGACCTCTTTTTAACGGATTTCAGTTAAAGCAGACGGAATGTCCCCACAATAATCGGAAACCATGGTCCCTTTAAGAACACAGCTAGTTACATTGCGGAGGCCAATGAAGGAGGGTGGCACGGTGCAGCAGCGGGAGAGTTGCTGCCAAAGACTGGGTTCAATCCTGACTACGGGTTATGTGTGTAAGGAGTTTGTACATTCTCCCCATGATTGCGTGGGTTTTGTCTTGGTGTCCCGGTTTCCTCCTACACTACAAAGACGTGCAGGTTTGTAGGTTAATTGGCTTTACAAAAAAAATGTAAATTGGCCCTAAAATGTCAGTGTACAGGAATCGCTGGTCAGCACTGATCAATAGGTCAAAGGGCCTGTTTCCGTGCTGTATCTCTAAACTAAATTGACAAAGCATTGAAACTGACAAGCAATTGCTTCTATTGACACTTAACTCCATTAAACAATGTAACAAACTGTCTTTCATATTTTTAACTTTCAGTAATAAAAATATTTTTAGCTGTTAAAAATTAACTTTGCACACTCAGCAGGTTAGTGTCTTTGGAGGCAGAAATGGAGGTAACGTTTAAGATCGATGTCCTTTCACCCTGAACTCCGGGTATGACTAGAAGGGTCGAGATGGCCTGTTTCCGTGCTGTAATTGTTATATGGTTATGACAGGAGGAATTGCTTTACTAATTAAAGAGATGACAGTATGGCAGTAGTAATGACATTACTGCAGATTCCTTCAGTGAAGCTACAGGCAGAGAAATAAAAAGGGATGAGCACCTTATTGCGATTGTACTATACGCATCCAATAATCATTGGTAATTAGAAGAACAAATATGCCAGGAGAATGCAGGCAGCTGTAAGAATAATATGGTTGTTGTAGGGGGTTTTAACTTTCCATTTAAGAATAGATTTAACTTTCTATTTAAGAAAGACTGTGAAGAAAAAACTTGGAACTTTAGACCAGAAAGGTACCAACAGCAATGAGATAATGTTTATACTACCTACCAACAGCAGCAGGAAAGTTACTGGACAGAAATCCGAGATTAGATATGCATGCCTGAAATGCACAAACCTACAAACAAATAATTATTGAATTGTTTGTTGGTATGGGTGACTACCAGTCCCTATAGAAAATACTGATCTGGTTTCAACTGCGGTATTAGGCTCCATTCCGATGTTTTTCTCATTAGCACAACCTGACCTGCCCGGAGTTCCTTTCGCAGTTATTTATTTTCATTGCTCTGTATATATAAATGTTTTTTTCAATCATGATTAGAATATATTTGCAGTGGTCTCCAGGTCAAATGACCCCATTCTGGAAATTTAACCAGGCATTTTTAGTGACAAAATATATTTGTACCATTGATTCATTTTCAGCATCAAAAGTGTTACATGTTATTATCTATACTCATCCCAGTTAGATTTCAATTGCACTGCCATCTCTTTTTGAATTGGGCAATTCACACTCATCCCTTTTGGGTTTGCTAATATTGTCATCCTTCAACCCGCCCCCATTGGGACCAACCCCAATCTTTTACATATCCCCACCTTAGAAACTATCACCTCTTACTCAAACACCCGTTCCCAGGCCACAGTTATTTCACTCCCAAAACATGATTACCAGACTCAACCTCTGATCACTGATCTCAATTTAGTGACCACTTCACTCATCAGTTCTTTGTCTAACATAGTAACTAACTTCCTCTCATTTGGCAATCAGCATTGCCATTATTACCAACCCTCTCAATCTCTGCCTCCTCTTTCTCTGACTTATCAAACACCCCAAAACTGTGATTGCCTCGTAACTCAGTGGCTGTCCTGACATAAGTACATTTTCAATCCCAGCTCCAAACATTTACATTACATTAGGCACAGTGAACAAATAAATTGTCTTACCCTGATATAAATAGAACACGATGCCTTTGGCACTACTGAATTCTTAAGCAGTGGCACCAAAACCAAATTGGTCATGGTCAGGCCACATTTTAATGATTTCACCTGCATTGGCTGGACCTATAAATTTCTAACTCGCTTTCTTTCAAAATGTCTTAATTGTGCTATGTTTTAATAGCATGCTGTGTTTCGTTAGCTGTGTGCATGCCACAATAGTAAACTTGATTGACTCATTCAATAGTCCTTGCCTGTTGGGATTTGATGCCTACGCTTCTTTTCTGGTGTCGGTGTTTTTTTTCTCATTTGGTTATTAGCACCACATTTGATTTTGTATTGCTTTCTTTTTTTAGAACAACGTAAGTGCAATATATATAGATGTATTTCCTATGCATTATTTGTTTAAAACAAATCAAATTCCAAGGATCCAGAAGACAAAAGTAAAAATGTACATTATAAATAATTTCCCATTTGTACTTATTTCATTTTCATCCTAAATGAAACGAAAATTATCTTATTTAATTCTGTTAACCTCTGCTTTAATGCAAAATTGGCGTTCTTGAATTTCCATCATATCCAAACCAGACATTGTTTTCCTATGAAATTATATTATTTTGACTCTCTTGAAGGTTCCTTATTTTAATTTTTTGCGTATTTGTAATTCTCTACATAAGATATAAATGAATTGAGTAAACAGTCTCTAAACAATCAAGCATTCATTATACTAGGATTATCAGTATTATAACAATTTAGAGACAATTTCTGACAGATATCTTAGAAGAGGCAACAGACCATGTAATTAGTATGCAACTATTAGAAAATGTAAAAAAAATAACCACGCAAATACAAAACCTAAGGAAACACCCTATACGCAATATTATATAAGAGTTACTAATATGCATATGGAATGCTCTGTGTGCTGGATGTTTAAGCTTTCAGTCTCAGCTGTGCAGAACTACTAAAAAGTAGTTTAGAGATTATGTTTTCTTATCAACACCATTCAACATGACTTACTATTGGTATCATGTTCAGACATTTTCTTAACTAAAAATGAGGTAATCCCTGTGGGATACTAATGTTTTCAGTAACTGGTTTACAACAGCAATCAAAACACTCAATAGTCAGTTTCTCACATAATATCAATTGTAACTGTATGGAAAAGAGGGATTGGTTAATTACCAGACTGGTAACCCAGATGCCTGGACATGCAAACCAGCATTTTTAGTTCAAATCTTAACAAGGCAGCTGTGGCATTAAATCCATTAGACATTCCGACTTTTAAAAACGAACAGCTAACCTTAATGATACCCTGAAACTATGGGTTAGAGCAATTTGAATGGGCAATGATGTTGCTCCTATCCCAAGGAATGAAGAAATAAGAAGTTCCAGACGAAAGAAGTAAAGTAAATAAGAATAACTGGCATCAGTAAACCCTTCATTTTGCCAGTAATTCATCCACTTTTTATGGCAGTGCATTCCACATGCCTGAAATCCAAAGTGTGGCATTCCATTTGCTATGAAGCCATTAAATTTAACTCAAGTGAGCAGTGTTGCCAATTTTGCAATCTCCTAAAGGAGTTCAACATATTCAAATATTGGAAGAGAATTGTAGCATTCGATTGATGCAATAATACCCCTTTTTTATTTCTACGCAATTTAATTTCACCCTCATTATAGGCATATTAAGGTCATTAAGTTTGCAGTGACATTTTTACTAATGCACAGTAAAGCTGTGGAATCTAGACTGTTTTGTATGACGACACATGAGATTGCAGATTCTGAAATTTGGAGCAAAAGGAAAATTGCTTGAGGAAGTCAGTGGGTCGAGCAGCACCTGTGATGGGAAAGGAATTGTTGATGTTTTAGGTCAACACCCTGCATCAGGATTGAAAGTGGAGAGGGAAGATAGCCAGTATAAAGAGGAGAGGGAGAGATATGTGACAATAGCCAGTAGATGATAGGTGGACTGCAGAGAGGTTAAGCATCATGGGCAGATGGAACCAGGTGAGGGAGGAGTGGAATTAGGTGCCAGAGGCAGGTGGAAGAGGGTAAGATGAAGGTGGTGATGGCTGCTGGAGGGTACAGGTAGACAAAGGCTGCCAGAGCTACCAGATTTGCCTTACTGACAGCTATGATGATTAGAAGAGCAAATCACAAGGACAAATATGTTTATTGTTTGTGTTAAGGTAATTTGAAATGTTTTACAAGCTCCGCGATGACTGACACAATGTTAGGGAATGTTTTTCTTATTTCCAAAATCAGTCACTGTTGTCAAGAAGATTTTATATCCTGACACATTTTATCAGTGCTCAATACTCACAATGATTGTTTGAACACACAGAGGAAACAATATCTTTATAACTATTATAATGAATATCTTATAACCCATTGACCATTTGTGCATTGTCAAAGCTGTAGCGTTTACTTGTAATGTGGGTTAACTTCAAGTAGAGGGGCAGTAACTAATGAAGTCGGAGATAGGGCCAGTGTACGCCTGGAACAGGGATTGTTCAATGTACCCACAAAGAGGCAGGCATAGCTGGGGCCCGTGCGAGTGCCCATAGCTACGCCTTGGACTTGGAGGAAGTGGGAGGAGTCAAAGGAGAAGTTGTTGAGGGGAGGATCAGCTCCGCTAGGCAGAGTAGACTGTTAGTAGAGGGAAATTGGATGGTTCTGCAGTCGAGGAAGAAACGGAGGGTTTTTAGGCCTTCCTGGTGTGGGATGGAGGTGTAGAGTAACTGAACGTCCATAGTAAAGATGAGGGAGAAATGGCCGTCCGAAGGGGGGGTGCGTTGGGTGCGACTGCACCCCCCTTTCCCTCACCCTAAGTAAAAATCAAAAAAAAAAAATCGGGGGAAAAAAATCAACGTTTCCACTTTGGAAACGGCCAGTTCTCTGTTCTCCTGTCGCCGGGTGGGAGTGGCTGAATCTGAACCCAACGGCTGTAACTCCAACACCAGATGACGCTGCGGCGGAGCCCGCTCCCCTCACCTCCCCCCGCCGCCGGGGCCCAAGCCATCTTCTCCCCACACCACCCCAACTGGGCTCATGCCACCCCCGCTGGGTCCACGCCACCCTCGCTGGGCCCACGCCACCCCCGCTGGGTCCACGCCACCCCTGCTGGGCCCACGCCACCCCCGCTGACCTTCGCTGGTTCCACGTCACTCTCGCTGACCCCCACTGGGCCAACGCCACCTTCATCACCCCCCGCCCGCTGGGCCCACGCCACCTTCATCTTCGCCCCCCCCTTGCAAGAAAGAGAGGGGGATGTGAGAGGGGGGACGGAGAGAGAAAGAGAGAGGAAGGGAGGGGAGAGAGAGATGGGGAGGGGAGAGGGAAAGGGGGATTATCTGTAGTAAGATTGCAAAATTAAGGTAGGTTTTAGAGCTACAGTGTATTATATTATCTCCTCCTTATGAATAATTTTAAACACTATCAAATAATATCAAACAATTGGAACTAGATAACAATACTGAAAAATATGAATTCCATAGTTTGTGACATTACACATTTTAATGGGATCATTATATGCAGATGTAACATTTCCATTTTGAAATCGGGGGGGGGGGGGGGGGGGTGTTGGGGGCAAAAGCGTCAAGCCGATAGCCTAATCGTTGAAGAGTTAAAAGATAGCCAAATCAATAAAGAACTGAGAAGAGGAATCAGAGCTGCCAAGGAAATGTGCTCTGAGAAGTTGAGGAGCAAGTTCTCAGCTAATGACTCTTCTTCAGTTTGGAAGGGCATGCAAGAAACCACCAACTATAAGAGGAAAGCCCCCCGCTCTTTGGACAATCGTCAGCTGACGAACGACCTGAATCAGTTTTACTGCAGGTTTGAAAATCAGAAACGTAACCCTGGTACCCCTTCCCCAACAAACACAGCCAGACCCCAGTCTGCAAAGAATGGACCCTGCACCCTCTCCTTCCCATTCACCACTTCACACCTACTTAAGGCAAGACTCCAGTGGACCCTTTCCCACCCCAACCAACACTCACTCACAGCCTGACCTCAGTCTGCAAAGACTAGGCCCTTCTACACCCACCCCAATCACCACTTCACACCCAATTACTAATTTTTAATCATTTTAACAAAGATGTACTGTCCCTGCCTGCTTCAAAGTCTCCACTATTGTCCCTGTACCCAAAAAGGTAAGGATTACTGGTCTTAATGACTACAGGCTTGTCTAACTGACCTCCGTAGTCAAGAAGACCGTTGAAAGGCTTGTGCTGGCCAAGCTGAAAAATATCACAATCCCTCTGCTGGACCCTCTGCATTTTGCATATTGGGCCAATGTGGATTGGGCCGTGTCTGGGGATGACGCAGTCAATCTGGGCCTGCACTTCATCCTCCAGCACCTAGACCACCAGGGAACCTATGCGAGGATTTCGTTTTATTGATTTTAGCTCTGCATTCAACACCATTGTGCCAGAGCTACTACGCTCCAAACTTTCTGAGTTGACTGTGCCTGAACCCCTCTGTCGGTGGATCACCAGCTTTCTGACAGACAGGAAGCAGCATGTGAGGCGGGAAAGCATATCTCGGACCCGCAAACGCTCAGCATAGGAGCACCGCAAGATGTGTACTCTCCCCTCTCCTCTACTCTCGCTACACCAATGACTGCACCTCCACAGACACCTCTGTCAAGCTTCTCAAGTTTACGGATGGCACAACCCTGATTGGACTGATCCAGGATGGGGATCTCTGTACTCTTTTCAGTTTGACATCGTTCCTATTACATGGTGCTCAGAACTGAACACAATATTCTAAATGCGGTCTCACCAAAGTCTTATACAACTGCAACATGACCTCCCAACTTTTATACTCAATACTCTGACTGAAGAAGGCCAAAGTGCCAAAATCCTTTTTGACCACCTGATATACCTGTGACACGACCTTCAAGGAACCATGCAACCATCAACCATTCCTCTGCCCACCTGGCTAATTGATCCAGATCCTGCTGCAATCTTTCACAACATTCTTCACTATCTGCAAAACCACTCACTTCTGTATCATCAGCAAACTTGCTAATCTTGCCCTGTTCTGTGACGTTTCACAGAGTGCTGGAGTAACTCAGCGGGCCAGGCCGAGTATAGAAGTTGGGAGGTCATGTTGCAGTTGCATAAGAAGTTGGTGAGGCCGCATTCAAAGTATTGTGTTCAGATCTGGGCACCATGTTATAGGAAATATGTCATCAAACTGGAAAGAGTACAGTGACGATTTATGAGGATGTTGCCAGGACTAGAGGGCCAGAGCTATAGGGAGAGGTTGAGTAGGCTGGGACTCTATTTCATGTAGCATAGGAGGGTGAGGGATGATCTAATAGAGGTGTATAAAATCATGATTTGAATAGATATGGTTGAGTCTTTTGCCCAGAGTAAGTGAATCGAGGAGCAGAGGACATAAGTTTAAGGTGAAGGGCAAAAGATTTAATAGGAATCTGTGGGGTATGTTTTTCACACAAAGGGTAGTAGGTGTATGGAACAAGCTGCCAGAGGAGGTAGTTGAGACAGGGACTATCGCAACATTTAAGAAAGAGTTAGACAGGTACATGGATAGGACAAGTTCGGAGGGATATGGATCAAACGTGGGCAGGTGGGACTAGTGCAGATGAGACATGCTGGGCCGAACGGCCTGTTTCCACACTGTATCACTCTAGGACTCTATATTTCCCTCTCAAACCCATTCTCCTGCCTTCTCCCCATTACCTCTGACACCCGTATCAATCAAGAATCTATCAATCTCCTCCTGAAAAATGTCCATTGACTTGACCTCCACAGCTGTTTGTGGCAATGAATTCCACAGTTCACCACCCTCTGACTTAAGAAATTCCTGCTCATCTCCTTCCTAAAGGAATGTCTTTTAATTCTGAGGCTGTGGCCACTGGTCCTAAACTCTCCCACGAGTGGAAACATCCTCTCCAAATCCACTCCATCCAGGTTTTTACAAGGCTGGGACAGACGGCAACAGCTTCACATCGTGTCCCAAAGCTTGTGTCCTGTCCTGCATCACCCAAGGCAGCAGAGATGTTATAGGAGAGGGCAAGCACCGTAACAAAGTAGCTCACGATGGCTTGGGTAACATTCAGGAATGTCTATGCATGTCACATCATGAATATTACTGAAGAACGATCTTGACCCGAAATATAATCTATACCTTTTCTCCAGAGATGCTGCCTGACCCACTGAGTTACTCCAGCACTCTATGACATGTCACCTATCCATGTTCTCCACAAATGCTGCCTGACTCGCTGAGTTACTCCAGCACTCTGTGAAACGTCGCCTATTCATATTCTCCGCAGATGCTGCCTGACCCACTGAGTTACTCCAACACTTTGTGACTATTTTCCCTTCACCCATCTGCCCAAGCCCACTCTCCCCCCTCCTTTCCTATGTTCCTTTCCACCCATAAACCTCTCTCTGCCTTTACATTTCACTCCTCTTTCAAATCTGCTTTACTTATCTACATGCATTTTTCTTCTTCTCTTTTTAGTCATAGAATGATGCAGTGTGGAAACAGGCCCTTCAGAGATGCTGCCTGTTACTCCAACTTTTTGTGTCTACGGTTTAAACCAACATCTGCAGTTCCTTCTTATACATTTGATGTTGTGCATTTGGACTTTGATAATTTCTCTGATGTGATACAATTGGGATGAGTTATAGAGCCCTAGCAGTTCACAATCCAAATCCATGATTTGGATGAGGAGACCAAGTGTAATATATCCAGGTTTGTTGATTATATAGATAACGGCAGTGTGCCTTTGAGGAGAATGCAGGGGATAAAGAAATATTAAAATAATTAAGTTGTATGACTAATGAAATATAATGTGCAAAAATGTGAGATCATCCATTTTGCTAGGAAAAATAGAAACACATGCTATTTTTTAAAATGGTGAGAGCTTCAACGATATCAGTGTTCAAAAGGAGTTGTGTATCCATGCACACAAGAGTTATCATGCAGGCATGGTAAGCTAAAATGGTCAATGGTATGTTGGCTTTTATTATCAGTGGGTTTGAAGACAATGGAAAGGACATCTTCCTCAAATTATTCCAAGCTTTATTGAGATCGCATTTAGAGTAATGTATGCAGATCTGGATTCCCTACCCAAGGACGGATGTACATTGACAGAGACCACAGCAAAAAATTCTCTGATTTATTCCCATGATAGGAGGTTGGCCAAATGAGAGATTAAATACATGAAGTCTGTACTCAGTTGAGTTTAGATGAATGAGAGGTAATTCAATGGATCTGCACAAAAATTCTTGCAGGGCCTGACCACATTGGTGCAAAAATAAAGTAGGTTGGGGTATCAGGATTAAGTGGCTGAGAATAAACAATAGAACAAACTAGCTCTAAAATAGTAGAAAAAATGAGAAAATATACTGATTGTGGTTTTAAGTCAATGGTGTAGTATGGAGACTAAACTAGCAGCAGAAAGAAAAGCGAGGAAAGAGTGAGGATGGAGCCATGTTTCTTTTTTTTAATTCATATACAGTACGTGGACCATGCAATCATGGCTAACAGTTATCACAGCTAATTAGCTTCAGGAGATAGTGATGAACTGTGGTAATCTTCTTGGTAAAGTGCTGTTAAAGATTTCCTGGATTTAGACGTAACATTGGTGATGGAGCAGTAAATATTTTCATGTCAGCATTGTATATGACTTCACCAACTGCTCTTGTCTTTGGGGCAACAATCGTAATTTTACTAGGGGCTCCCAATGAATCCTTGGTTTGGCGTGTATATCTGAATGCATTTGTCAGATGTACACACTTCAGCCATAGTGCACAATGGTAGAGGAAATGAATATTCAGGTGGTAAATAGACCATCAATCAAGTAACCAGCTATGTTCTAGACTCCTCAAATACTGTTCGTACTGCATTCATCTCACGATGCGGAGAGCATTCTATCATATTCCTGGTGTGTCATCTAATCTTGAATCTGATCTCTAACCAGAGTGTTTATGTGGCTAGTCCACCTAGGTCTCTGGTTAGTGGTGACGCACAATGTTACTGGAGGAAGATTTAGTGAAACTCGTACCAAAGAATCTCAAATGAAAAACGTTTGACTCTTTGTTGCAGATGACCATTGTCTGGCACTTATGTGGTTTGGATAATACCTGCTGCCAATCAACCCAAACCTGAATGATATCCATATCTTATGGATTGTATGCACAAACTGCTTCATTATACAACAAGTTTCAAATTATACAATATTGTGTAATTATCATTTTACATTCCTGTTCTGATCTGAAGGAGGGAAATACATTGATGAAACATCTAAAGATGGTTGGGTTCAGTAACATTGCATTGCTATCATTGGGAGCTGAAAAACTTGGCTTCTAAAAATCACAACCTTCTTCCTTTGTTCTGGGTAGAACTTCA
Source organism: Leucoraja erinaceus (assembly GCF_028641065.1). Taxonomy (NCBI): domain Eukaryota; kingdom Metazoa; phylum Chordata; class Chondrichthyes; order Rajiformes; family Rajidae; genus Leucoraja; species Leucoraja erinaceus. The sequence continues at coordinate 10,992,295 of NC_073412.1, read as the reverse complement.
GCCATAATCTCTCTCATTCTCTCCAAACTTTCCAAGTTGACTGCCTGAACCCCTCTGTCGGTGGATCACCATGCAGCATGTGAGGCTATATAAGCACCTCGGACCCGCAGACCTTCAGCATAGGAGCACCGCAACGCTGCGTACTCTCCCCTCCCCTCTACTCTTTCTACACCAATGACTGCACCTCCACAGTCTTCTCTGTCAAGCTTCTCAGTCTTCTCTGTCAAGCGGACGACACAACTCTGATTAGACTGATCCAGGATCCATCCAGGATGGATCAGTCCACAGACAGGAAGTGATACAGGTGGCGTCCTGGTGCCATCGCAACAACCTGGAGCTCAATGCTCTTAAGACAGTGGAATTGATTGTAGACTTTAGGAGAGCTCCCCCTCGCCTCACCCCACTTACCATCAACAACACCACAGTCACATCTGTGGAGTCTTTTATTTTCCTGGAAACCATCATCTCCAAGGACCTTAAATGGGAGGCCACCATCGACTCCACAGTCTAAAAGGCACACCAGAGGATGTACTTCCTGCGGCAGCTGAGGAAGCACAATCTTCCACAGGCAATGATGGTCCAATTCTATACGGCCATCGTAGAGTCTGTCATCACCTTCTCCATCATAGTCTGGTTTGGCTCAGCCACCAAGCACGACATCCGGAGGCTGCAGCGAATCGTCCGATCAACTGAGAAAGCTATTGGCTGCAACTTTCCCTCCATTGACGAACTGTACACTGCAAGGGCCAGGAAGCGAGTGGGTAAGATCATCTCTGACCCCTCTCACCCTGGCCACAAACTCTTTGAATCATTTCCCTCTGGAAGGCGACTCCGGACTGTCAAAGCTTCCACACCCAGGCATAAAAACAGCTTTTTTTCCACAAGTAGCTCTGCTCAATAACCAAAACTCTAGTCTCCTTTTGCTCTGGTATTTTATTTAATTCACATGTTTAATCAATAATGTTTTATTATTAATGTTTAATATTTTATGTGTCATTCCTAAGTCACTATGTCATATTGTCACTTGCGGGCGGAGCACCAAGGCAAATTTCTTGTATGTGAATACTTGGCCAATAAACCTATTAATTCATTCATTTATTCATTCATTCTGCTCTGAAGTTCAACATATTTATCTACATTTAAAATAAGGTTGTAATAAAGTCTTAGACCAGGTTTTGCTGGTGGTACACAAAGTATAAAATAATAATCAGGGCCTTAATGTTACAGATAGTAACGTAATACATTTCTGCTAATATGTCAGTCTTATAGGTATCTACATAGGTGACCTGAATTCAGAACCATACAACTTGCAAAAAAGGGCATCCTCAATATGAAAAAGGAATATTTACTCCAATAAGATTGTGTAATGATTAGTTCCAGCAGCACAGTCATGGGCAGTTACAGTAGCAGCAGGTTCACTAGATAATATGAGTTCACGTGGCATTTTTCCTTCATGTGATTTTTCTTACTATTACATCAAATTGAGGCTATTTGGCTATCGGATCCACCCTTGCCCCTGCCAGAGCATCAATCCCATCCTTTTCTAATTTCCTGGAGTCGTGCACCTTGTGTCACAAATGCTGTAAAAATCCACTTTAAATGTTTTGCCATTTGTAAAATATCAAGGGGCAATTTACAATTAATTCACAAGCACCTTTTTAATGAGTGAGGAAACAGGAATACCCAGCTGGAAGTTGTTCAGTCACAGGAAATACATACAAACTCAAGACAGGAGAAAAAAGTTTCCACAGTGGTCTTCCCACAGATGGTAAATCAGTACTCCTCCAAGAGAAAGCCGCGGGGCGACAGCGCTGTACATCAATAAGGACAATCTTGTAACACCACCATTGACCAAGATCTCAGAGTGGGACAAGAAGTAAGTGAAACAACTTAAAGAAGAAACCTAGTTGATCACAGTGCCTGAATTGTAATTGTAATTAATTTATTAGCCAAGTATGTAAAAACATACAAGACATTTGATTTGCAATACAGTCTTACCAAAAAAGCAGCAAGCCACAGAACTACACAAAAATTAACATAAACACCCAGCACAGCGCACAGTGATGGATGGCAATAACATATTTATCTTCTTCCCTTCTTTTCTCCCGCGATCGGGGCAGTCAAACCATCCACAGTCGGGGCGGTCGAAGCGCCCGTGGTTGGAGCTCCCGTCGATCCCTGACAAGGAATCGCAAGCTCCACGATATTAAGTCTGCAGGCTCCCATGGTTCGAGCTCCCAAAGTCGATCCCCAGCAAAGGGACCTCCAACTCCACGATGTTAGGCCGCAGTGCGGACGGAGATACGATACGAAAAAAGTTCCATCTCCGTCAAGGAAAGAGATTTTAAAAATTTCCTCCCACTCCCCACATAATACAAAACTAAATATACACTACAACATACATTTAACAACAGACTAAAAACAACAAAGGAAGAAAAGGACGAGACAGACTGTTGGCAAGGCTGCCATCGTACGGCACCACACGGTGTTAATCAGAACATAGGGCCGTACAGCACTGGAATCTTTATTATGAACAGGATGCCAAGTTACATTGATCTCATTTGCCTGCACATGAACAATATCCCTCTATTCCCTGCACTTCCATGTGCCAATTAAAAGCTTCTTAAAAATCACTATTGTATCTCTAATCACCACCACCCCTGGCAATGCATTAGAGGCCCACACTACTCTCTGTGTAAAAAAACAAACTGCTCAGTGCATCCACTCACCTTATAGCTATGCCCTCTAGTGTTGGACATTTCCACTCTGGGAAAAAGTTCTGACTGTCTATCTATGCATATCATAATTGATGTACTATAATTTGATGTTCTATCTGCTATACTTGAATCTGTCCAAGCAGTATTGGTACTGCACAGTTCTTGTAGCAACAAATTCATATCTTCACACTGAGGACACAACTGATCATGTTGTATTCCACTGACACAGCACTAAATGGGATCTATTCCAGATATGACAGCCCAAAACTTGGCGTATATGATACCATCACCAAAATCATATTTCATTGCAATTTGTAATCTCATGACAAATATACCCCTCACTTTACCATCGCCAACAGACTGAGGAGCCAATCTTGATTCAGGGAAGAGTATAAAAGAACATTTTGGGAACAGCTGAGCATCAATCACTGGAAGCACTGATCTGCAGTCCTGTCACATCCATTCACAAATAATAGTAAAAAAACTAATAGTTCCAATCTGAACCAACTAACCAATCTCAATCTGTACAGTTACAATATAATATTGGCATCTTCTCAGTGATGGGAAATGTTGTCTTGGTTAATCGTAGCCACATTTATAAGACAAATTTATTCCTGTTAGTTGCAGCCTCATTAGCAAGGAAGGAAAGACACCCTTTTGTCTCCTTTTAATGTCTAGTTTCTGTCCACCTATCCGCCCACTTTTCTAGCTTTCTCCATCCCCCTACTACAAAAAGTCTGAAGAAAGGTCCCAACCCAAAACGTTGTCTGTCCATATCCTCCAGAAATGCTGCCTGGCCCAGTGAGTTACTCCAGCACTTTGTGTTTGTTTTAACAAGCAAAGAAAGATGTCTCACTACGGCATGTCGCTTTCCCCGGATTGCGTTTCAGGTAGGCCAACAACCATCGGGCTCTTGAAAACCAACTAAACAACAAAATGCCTTGGTTGCAGTAGGGACTTTGGGCTTTTGTTTTGCACTAATGTTTTTTTTTAAATTTATCAACTTTCTTTTGTTTATTGTGTTATTTATGTACTGTATTTACAAACGTTATTCTGCTGCAAGTAAGAATATAATTGTTCCTTTTTCAGTACACATGAGAATTTGACACTCTTGACAATGCCTTAATGCGTACCGAAATTATTTTAAAACTTTGTAAATAAGGATTACTCAGCACAGCTACCGGAGTTAAGTGAAATGTGTTCTCAAGAGCTCAATCATAAACTCAATGAAATAAAACATTTCCCTTTTACCTGATCCAAAGAAGAATCACACCAGCTCCATTTGATATACTGTAAATGAATGTTGAATTTCTTAACCTGAAATTCACCATTCAGTGGCTGTTCCTACAAAGCATTCAAATAAGCATTGTGGTAATAAAATGTGAATGTATGAAGAAATCTACAAAATGGCAATAATAACATATTGTTTTAGAAAGCCTAATGTATCTAAGCAGTGATCTACATCAGTCACGTGCAAGGTCACCAGACAACCTGGTTTGCACAAGACATTGGGCATTATATTATAAGCTGCTCTGTGCGAAACTAGAACAAAAACGTTTCGGCCATGGTCCCTTGCTATTGTGAAATAGACATAGCACTAGATTTGAATTGTTGACTAAACTGGTGTTGAAGGGTGGAGATGATTGGGCATTCAGCTGTGTGTGTATGATTATGGGGAACTCGTTATATAGAAAACAGGGCCAACATGATTTAATGAAGTGTACTGTCATTGTACAAAGTACCCAAATCATTTGATGATATCCTTTGTTTTTTTAAAGATTCCATTACAAATTATACCAAGATAAAAGCTATAGAATATATTTTCCATTTATGTTAACAAACCCAACACACAGCCCATCAGGGCTCCCACAAATATATCACTGGGCTCAGAATGTCTGGACAATCATCAATCTTTTTTGGATTAATAATAATAATAATATCTTTTATGGGACCATGGGAGAAGCAGCCACTTTCTCTACCACTGATATGGAACTGCTGATGTGAAATCACACATCATAAACCACCACCAAAGATGGATGTTTGTGGAGAATTTCCTACCCTACCATCTGGCAATGTCTGAACCCATCATATATAGTATCAGTGGCAAATAGTACAAATTATAAAATTATTCTTTAAATAAACCAATTTAAAACACCTTTATATCTTCTCATTCAGCAACTTTCCACTTTGATATTTTATGGTATTTGTGAATATAAGCACACATTTATTTTACAGGAATATTGTCATTGTTAAACTTTAGCTAATATGTAGCATTTAATTTTAAGCACAAAAGTAGTGGCAAATCCTATTGATCTGTATTACTACTTTATTAAAGTTTGCCATCTTGAGACAATTGCCAACAGTTCACTAATTTCATTAAAGTTTTAGTTACTCAAAGCAAACTTAAGCTAAAAACCTAAACCATAATTAAGTGGTAAAGATATGTACTTTTCACTCATTACCTTAACTTTTGTTTCCATTTTCTTACTGTTTTTTTTGGTGTTACAGATATCAATGAATGTGAGATTAGTGCACATAATTGCCATACGTTTGCTGTATGTACAAATACACCAGGAAGCTTCAAATGTGCATGTGGAGATGGCTGGTCTGGAAATGGCATCAAATGTTCTGGTAAGAATTTTTGAAAAAAACTCAAACAAGATATATTTATGAAGACATGAATAAATCCAGTTTCTTGGTGAACAAAGGTCGGCGTGGGCCAAAGGGCCTTTTTCCATGCTATATGACTAAACTTATCAGTTTTCTTTCCTTAACAGCTAAATATTACAGGTGGAGCTTACATATATAAAAGCCATTATACCCCAACCAGAAATGAGCAGTGAATGTTATAAATTCGGCAACAGATTGTACAAAGCCAAGATTACAGTTACCTCCACCACTTTTTTTAGTTTAATTTAATTATTCATAGAAACATAGAAAATAGGTGCAGGAGTAGGCCATTCGGTCCTTCGAGCCTGCACAGCCCTTCAATATGATCATGGCTGATCATCCAACTCAGTATCTTGTACCTACCTTCTCTCCATACCCCCTGATCCCTTTAGCCACAAGGGCCACATCTAACTCCCTCTTAAATATAGCCAATTAACTGGCCTCAACTGCCTTCTGTGGCAGGTATTCAACATTGAAAATTGCTCTACGGAATCCAATTGTCCTTCTATCTTTCAAAAAATATCTTTTTTTTATAGTATAAAAAATTGATATGAAATATAGAGCATCATCATTTCTCATCTATTGTCCAAGATTATAATACTAGAGTTTAATTCTAAACTTGCAAAATTCTAGATAGATCTTCAATCTCAATTCTAAGGGAGATCCATTCCTCCAACGATTAATTTTATAGTTCCTGTCAAAATGGGAATTAATATGTCTGGACTGAAATGCTCAGAATAAACAATGTGGAGTCATGGAATTTTTAGGCCATTTATTTTGTGAATGATTTTTGTTCTAACAATGCATTATTTTATTTGCAAAGATGTGGATGAGTGTTCTAATGGAACGCATAAGTGCAGCCCTACTGCCGAATGCGTAAACACAGATGGGAGCTATAGATGTACGTGTAAAGAGGGTTACAGCGGCGATGGTGTGTTTTGCTCCGGTAAGATAAACTTCTACCTCTGCTTTGCACAAATCCTGCACAACCTAAAGGTTAATGTCACTAATTCCTTTGTATATTTAACATTTTATGTGCTCGATAATTATTTTATTTGATTAGACTTTAAGATAAATGTTGTTACTACATGCTAGTAACAACATTTACTAGGTGAATTCGAGATTTGTGTGTTAATTAGTCTGAAGCAGTTCACGAAGATGAATAGACAGGTATGAACTTAAATGTAGTTACTGCAAACTTCATCAAAGATAGGTTGAAGGAAACCTCTGAACAAAAAGAGAGAAAACAAGGCAGACATTTAAAACATCTTTATGACTAAAGCATGAAATGAAAATGCTAAAGATCAAACTTTACAGATTTTAGACTGCCAAGAAAGGAAGAATAGGGCAGTTGTGTGACATGGTTAAGTGCCAGGAATATGAATTTGAGCTATTGTGAGGCTAAGGAGGTTAGCGTACAAAACGATTGAACAGTGAAACATGGTGCATTTGCAATTCTAGATGAGTTATACTTTATGCAGATTGAATTCTGTAAGATAGTAATGTACGTATGGAACACACCTGAAAGTAACAAGATTGTGAATTAGAGTTGTTTTTAAGGACAAAAACATTTGGTATTCTGATAGATATAATATTTCAATGTCATAAAAGTTAAAAACAATGTAGACTGCATTTAGATGTTTCCAGCAACTACAGTGCAATTAATAGAGCAGATTCTCCCCAGAGATACTATTTACTGTTTATGATCACGGCACAGCCAATAGTTTATTTCCCAACCTCTTCTCTCCAACGTAGAAATTTATTTGATTAAGAACTTTTCAAAAACCCATTATTTAAATGACATATTTAAATTTACAGCACTGAGGAATGATTGATTCTGAAATAGGTGGAGAAATCTTTAGGGCACGATTTGAACATATCTCAATAGTACCCTTTGTTTTTGAAAATATCACAGTTAGTCTTTGTATTTCTTCATTGAATTGCTGAGTCACAAAGGACAAGATATTTCGCAGAAAATTGTTAAGATGGTATAGCGTTTGTCCTATTGAGTTTGTCTAGGCAAGTGTTATCAAGCACTGTCTATTGCCCTGCTGGTCATGGCTCTTCAATACTTATTGAATGTTGAGGGTTTCTTCCTCTACTGTCCTTTCTGGCTTAGGTTATCACATTTGCAGAATTAACTGATTTAGATGGAAAACATTAACAATGCTAAAACTACTCGTACTTCAGACATAAGGGAGAAAATTGGACAGATTTATGATAGAGTGCTTCCTGAACAGGTAAAAAGCTTTACGACTGAAACAAAATCAGAAAATGCTGAAGTTATTTGACCAAGTGCAGCTCTTATAGATTGCTGAGGAAACCAGGTGTGTTGCTGTGGAGTGATGACACTGACAGGGAATTTGAATTTGATCTACTGTGAAGGCAAGAAGGTTCACAATTTATGATGAATATACATGAATAATAAGCACCACTTAATTATCTTAATGCATGTTAACAAACAAAATGATGAATACCTAGTGTTAACATTTTTCCCACTCTCCATCACTATTAGAATAAAATATATTTTTCAATTTTTTTTGTACATATAGGAATTCAGTGTTTTCCTTTATTTCTCCTTTTCCTATGTAACAGACGTTGACGAATGTGCTGAAAATGTAAACTTTTGCGAGAATGGCCATTGCTTAAATGCACCAGGAGGTTACCGTTGTGAATGTGACATGGGCTTCGTACCATCTGTGGGTGGAAGAGCCTGTCAAGGTACATATCAACTTCATTCCTATCTCCTTCCCTCATTTTTTTAGTCACGTGATGTGATGCGTTTTGTAGCTATAATGCTTTCTGTATTCCCTCCCCATAAATATAAATTAACTAATGTTTTGCAGTGTATCCTATCTCTCAGAGGTTTTAATTATACCATAGGGAGGTTGCAGCTAAGAACTATAAACATTTGTGTGGCTTTATCAATGAATTCCTTGTGATCTTTGTTCCAGATATTGACGAATGCTCATTCTCTGACATTTGTGTGTTTGGAAGATGTCAGAATCTTCCAGGACTCTTCAGATGTGAATGTGATGTAGGTTATGAGCTGGACAGGAGTGGTGGCAACTGCACAGGTAAAATATTGCTATCATTTGGTAATTGTTTTCTTTATAATTTCTAAGATAATTGGAGCAACAAAATGGCTAATAAAATTTTCAAATGATATGCATGGCATGACCAGAAGAAAATAGTTAATTTTGGAAATCTATTACAGATGTAAATGAATGTGCGGATCCAGTTAATTGTATTAATGGAATTTGTGTCAATACCCCTGGAAGCTACGTCTGCAACTGTCCATCTGAATTTGAGCTGAATCCTACTGGTGTGGGATGTGTTGGTAGGTTATATTTTAATCAATCATTTGCTATGAACAGCTAGGTCCCTGCACAATAGTTCAGCTTTAACTCAGCTACTGCAAGCAAGGGAACATTGCACACTTAACATGAAAGTTATTAGTTACCAGGAACACTGTACCTGTATATCATGTATTGTTGGATGTGGATTGCATTCTGTGTGTAGAATGGTGTTGTATGATGCATACCACAGGATACATCAAACATGATGATGCATCCCTTCAGGAAGTTCTATGAGAGAGTATTATACTGAGGTAATTCTCATACTATTTCTGACAGAGTAAAACATGCTGAACTAATATTTTCTTTATGTTCATTTTTGGGATTTGGATATCACTGCCAAAGCTAGAATTTATTGCCCATCCTTAATTTCCTTGATTAGATTTGTGGTGTAGACAATGATGAAGGATATATTTACAAATCAGGATAGTTTGTGACTTAATGAGTAACCTGTAGATGATGGCACTCCCTCGCACCTGTGCCCATGTCGTTTTTAGTGAAGAAAGTCAGAGGTTTGAGAGGTAGTATTGGAGTAGTATGGCTGAGTAAACAGCAGTGTATCTGGTAGATGCACAGTGTCACCACTGTGTGCTGGTGGTAGAGGGAATTAATAGGGTGTTAGATTTTGTGCTTATCAAGTGGGCAGCTTTGTCCTGATATAAAGTTTTGGAGTGTTGTTGGACTCTGTTCATTCAAGTAAGTCAAGAATATTCCATCATGTTACATAATTATGCCAAGGAGGTGATTGAAGGGCTTTTGGGGCATCAGACAGTGAACTACTTAATACAGGACAGATACCCAGTCTCTGACCTGCTTGTACAGAGGAATAGGTGAAAATAATATTATTTGCATTCACTTATTTAGGAGTAGTGATACCATGCATCAAAATTTATGTTGTCTCATTAAACCTTATGGTCATTTTTTATAATATAATAATGGATGTAAGAATGAATTACATTTCAAAAGAAAAGCTAAAATTGTTAGTTAATATTGTAAATACCTTTCCAGGTCCACATGTATACAGCTGCAATTTGGAGTTGATAGTAATATCCATCTACATTTTAGCAGTCGTTCACATTTCAATGATATAGATGAGCTGTTGCTCTCAATTAGATATCTTCATACATTTCTATAAACACTATAAGGCAGATTCTTCAGTTGCATAAAGTTATAGTGTAAAATAATAGAACATACCATTCCTTGAAAATGTCTCCTGAGAATTACGCATAATGTGTTTTAATATTTTCAGTAGCAAAATGGAGCAATGTTTCATCATGATATTTATTATATAGATCATCGTTTGGGCAAGTGTTTCTTGGAATTTTTATTACGTGGAGATGACAGCCTTTCTTGTCAAAATGAGATTGGAGTGGGAGTTTCAAGAGCGTCTTGTTGTTGTTCTTTGGGCAGAGCCTGGGGTTTTCCATGTGAGCTGTGCCCCCCTATCAATGCAAGTGAGTTTTCCCAGAAGGTTTTTAAACTTTTTCTATCTACTTTCTTTGAGATGTTGATTTTAAATGTCTATAAAATTGTTTTATATCAATACAGTGAGATCAGGTTTATTGAAAAGTATTTAATGTTTCAACCATCATGTTGTACATTTTTTTCATGACATGGTTAATAAATTATACAATTAGTTACTGTGAGACTGATAAATGCAAAGACAATTTTAGTTAATTATAGCTCTGACCCTAAATAGTAGCAAGCATAAGGTTTCTAGTATAAAGATATTTTTTTCAGAATCAGAAAACAAAGGTTGAGCATCACTGATATGCTAATAAAGTATTTGTAGTGAGGGCAATAGACAATAGGTGCAGGAGTAGACTATTCGGCCCTTCGAGCCAGCACCGCCATTCAATGTGATCATGGCTGATTATCCCCAAACAGTACTCCGTTCCTGTCTTCGCCCCATATCCTCCGACACCTTCATCTTTAAGAGCCCTATCTATCTCTCCCTTGAAAGTATCCAGAGAACAGGCCTCTGAGGCAGAGAATTCCACAGACTCACAACTCTCTGTGTGAAAAAGTGTTTCCTCATCTCAGTTCTAAATGGCTTACTCCTTATTCTTAAACAGTGGCCCCTGGTTCTGGACTCCCCCAACAACAGGAACATGTTTCCTGCATCTAGCATGTCCAAACCCTTAATTATCTTATATGTTTCAATAAGATTCCCTCTCATCCTTCTAAACTCCAGAGTATACAAGCCCAGCCGCACCATTCTCTCAGCATATGACAGTCCCACCATCCGGGAATTAACCTTGTAACCCTATGCTGTACTCCCTCAATAGCAAAAATGTCCTTCCTCAAATTAGGGGACCAAAACTGCACACAATACTCCAGGTGTGGTCTCACTAGGGCCCAATACAAGTGCAGAAGGACCTCTTTGCTCCTATACTCAACTCCTCGTGTTATGAAGGCCAACATGCCATTCATTTTCTTTACTGCCTGCTGTACTTTCATTGACTGATGAACAAGGACCCCCATTTTCCGTTTTCCCAACTTGACACCATTTAGATAATAATCTGCCTTCCTGTTTTAGCTACCAAAGTGGATAACCTCACATTTATCCACATTAAACTGCATCTGCCACGCATCTGCCCACTCCCCCAACCTGTCCAAGTCACCCTGCATTCTCATAGCATCCTCCTCACAGTTCACACTGCCAGCCAGCTATGTGTCATCTGCAAATTTGCTAATGTTACTTTGAATCCCTTCATCTAAATCATTGATGTATATTATATAGCTGTGGTCCCAGTATTTAGCTGTGGTCCCAGTACCGCGCCTTGCGGTACCCCACTAGTCACTGCCTGCCATTCTGAAAGGGACCCGTTAATCCCTACTCTTTGTTTCCTGTCTGCCAACCAATTTTCTATCCATGTCAGCACTCTACCGCCAATACCATGTCCTCTAATTTTGCCCACTAATCTCCTATGTGGGACCTTATCAAATGCTTTCCCTACATAAATCTATGCTGACTCGGACCAATCCTGTTACTGCTATCCAAACGTGCCGCTATTTAATCTTTTATAATTGACTCCAGCATCTTCCCCACCACCGACGTCAGGCTAACTGATCTATACTTTCCTGTTTTCTCTCCCGCTTTTCTTAAAAAGTGAGATAACATTATCTACCCTCCAATCCACCGGAATTGATCCTGAATCTATAGAAAATTGGAAAATGATCACTAATGCATCCACGATTTCTAGAGCCACTTCCTTAAGTACCCTGGGATGCAGACCATCAGGCCCTGGGGATTTGTCAGCCTTCAGTCCCATCAGTCTACCCAACACCATTTCCTGCCTAATGTGGATTTCCTTAATTTCCCCCATCACCCCAGATCCTCTGGCCACTACTATATCAGGAAGATTGTTTGTGTCTTCCTTAGTGAAGACAGATCCAAAGTACCTGTTCAACTCATCTGCCATTTCCTTGTTCCCCAAAATAAATTCACCTTTTTCAGTCTTCAAGGGTCCAACTTTGGTCTTAACTAATTTTTTCCTCTTCACATACCTAAAGAGGCTTTTACTTTCCTCCTTTATATTCTTGGCTAGCTTACCTTTGTACCTCATCTTTTCTCCCCGTATTGCCTTTTTAGTTATCTACTGTTGCTCTTTAAATATTACCCAATGCTCTTGCTTCCCTCTTATCTTTGCTACGTTGTACTTCTTTTTTATTTTTATACTATCCCTGACGTCTCTTGTCAGCCACGGCCGCCCCTTACTCCCCTTGGATTCTTTCTTCCTCTTTGGAATGAACTGATCCTGCACCTTCTGTATTATTCCCAGAAATACCTGCCATTGTTGTTCCACTGTCATCCCTGCGAGGGTATCTTTCCAGTCAACTTTGGCCAGCTCCACCCTCATGGCTCCATAGTCTCCTTTATTCAACTGGAACATTGACACCTCCGATTTACCCTTCCCCCTCTCCAATTGTAGATTAAACCTGACTATATTATGGTCACTGCCTTTTGTGGCTCGTTAACCTCGTTCCTTTATCAAATCCGATTCATTACATAACACTAAATCCAGAATTGCCTTCTCTACCTAGAATAGACGACCTACAGTAGTACATAACCTAGAGTACTACATTGTTCCAGTCAGCGTGTGTGTATATGCAAAATGTACAAATTGAAATTGAAACAAAATTGGTTAACATAATAAAACCCAACTTTTTCTGTGCCTGACACTATTAGCATAATTGGTAAATACTTGTAAGTACTGATAGATTACCAGTATTTATATTATTATTCCATGAGTAGAAATTATATAATTTATTGGCAGTGTAAGGAATTTTGCTGATACAACTTTAAACATTTATAGTATTTAAAATTAACATTTAGCTTCGCAAATAACAAATGGAACTGCTTTGTTTGCAGCTGAATACAAAACTCTTTGTCCTGGAGGAGAAGGTTTTAAACCCAACCCCATCACAGTTATATTGGAGGGTAATGTCTTATAACTTTTTATAAATTAGATTTTGAATGTTCCAGTGTGAATAGCACATTACATTATGTTATTGCTTTCTACAGATATTGATGAATGTAAAGAATTACCTGGACTCTGTCAAGAAGGAACATGTCTCAATACTTTTGGAAGTTTCCAGTGTGATTGTCCACGAGGTTTCTATTTGAATGAAGAAACCAGAGTATGTGAAGGTATATTTACTGAAGTATAATTATCACTCGGGCTTTGATATTTTTAGTTTGGTTCATTGTTTTTATATTTTGTGGACCATATATAACAATTTTCTTTTGCTGCTTATCAGAGGTAAAGTAAGTCATCAAACAGAATATGAAGACCAGAAAAAATTGTAAGAATTTTTAATAAATAATATTCAGAATACTCAGTTCATGCACTAAAACTAAACTGTTTCAGAAATGGAAGATCAATAAAAGATTTCATAAATAACACTGACATTGTACTCAAATAACTACTTGTAGCGTCACTAGCTAATTGAGGGCATATTTAATGTTCGGGTGCATTGAGTTCATAATCTCAGCTGCACAACTGTAGAAAAATGTTGAATAGAGCACATAAGGCAATTTTCTGCTATTTACATAGATACATGGAAAATAGGTGCAGGAGTAGGTCATTCGGCCCTTCGAGCCTGCACCGCCATTCAATATGATCATGGCTGATCATCCAACTCAGTATCCCGTTCCTGCCTTCTCTCCACACCCCCTGATCCCTTTAGCCACAAGGGCCACATCTAACTCACTCTTAAATAAAACCAATGAACTGGCCTCAACTACCCTCTGTGGCAGAGAGTTCCAGAGATTCACCACTCTCTGTGTGAAAAATGTTTTTCTCATCTCGGTCTTAAAGGATTTCCCCCTTATCCTTAAGCTGTGACCCCTTGTCCTGGACTTCCCCAATATCGGGAACAATCTTCCTGCATCTAGCCTGTCCAACCCCTTAAGAATTTTGTACGTTTCTATAAGATCCCCCCTCAATCTCCTAAATTCTAGCGAGTATAAGCCGAGTCTATCCAGTCTTTCTTCATATGAAAGTCCTGACATCCCAGGAATCAGTCTGGTGAACCTTCTCTGCACTCCCTCTGTGGCAATAATGTCCTTACTCAGATTTGGAGACCAAAACTGTACGCAATACTCCAGGTGTGGTCTCACCAAGACCCTGTACAACTGCAGTAGAACCTCCCTGCTCCTATACTCAAATCCTTTTGCTATGAAAGCTAACATACCATTCGCTTTCTTCACTGCCTGCTGCACCTGCTTGCCTACTTTCAATGACTGGTGTACCATGACACCCAGGTCTCGTTGCATCTCCCCTTTTCCTAATCGGCCACCATTTAGATAATTGTCTGCTTTCCTGTTTTTGCCACCAAAGTGGATAACCTCACATTTATCCACATTATACTGCATCTGCCACACATTTGCACACTCACCCAGCCTATCCAAGTCACCTTGCAGTCCCCTAGCATCCTCCTCACAGCTAACACTGCCCCCCAGCTTAGTGTCATCCGCAAACTTGGAGATGTTGCCTTCAATTCCCTCATCCAGGGAATTTAGTACTTACTCTAGTTCAATCAAGGGCATGATTTGGAAAATTGACATCACAGGATCGTAATCTCACCAGCAAACTGAGATGAGCTTTCAGATAAAAAAATAAACACAAAATGCTGGAGAGAAGGCGGAAAAAACTGGAAGCGAAAAAATAAACAGAATAACCCCACCCTCCTTGTAACAATCGGTCTGAAAAAGCGTCCCGACCCCAAACGTCACCTATCAATTTTCTCCGGAGATGCTGCCTGACCTGCTGAGCTACTTCAGCATTTTGTGCATCTTTGATATAAACCAGTATCTGTAGTTCCTTTTTATTACAATTTGAGCTTTCATATAATTCTTAATGGCCAGATAAAAGCAATATTGGCAGGTGCTTGCAGCAGTTATGTACAAACTGGAGCAAAGTGTGTTCCAATTATCAACCAAAATTGATAAGTAGATAAGATACTAAGAATAACGTACTAAATCCTGCATACATTTTAAGAAGATACCTATTTTGATATAATTTACCAATTGCTATTCTTTTAATGGTAAAATTCAGTTAATGGCTGGAAATCTGGAAATACTACTATATTTAACATTCCCTATGCAGTTTATACCTGTCCTGAAACTCTAATACCATAATATAACTTTAATTGGTTCTAAGAGCAGTATCACATCTAAATTGTAAAAACAACGAACTGCAAATGCTAGTTTACCAAGGAAAGGCGCAAAATACTGGAGTAACTCGGCAGTTCAGGCAGCATCCCTGGAGATAGATACAAAAAGCTGAAGTAACTCAGTGGGACAGGCAGCGTCTCTGGTGAGAAGGAATGGGTGACGTTTCAGGATGAGACATAGAAAAGGCAGTTCAGGCAGCATCCCTGGAGATAGATACAAAAAGCTGAAGTAACTCAGTGGGACAGGCAGCGTCTCTGGTGAGAAGGAATGGGTGACGTTTCAGGATGAGACCCTTCAGAGTGATTAGGGATAAGGGAAACGAGAGATATAGACAGTGATATAGAACAATGAATGAAAGATATGCAATAAAATAATGATGATAAAGCAAACAGGCCATTGTAAGCTGTTTGTTGAGTGAAAATGAGAAGCTCATGCGACTTGGGTGTAGGAGGGATAGAGAGAAGGGAATGCCGGGGAAACCTGAAGTGAGATAAATCAATATTCATACCTCTATTTCACCCTGCAAACAGCTTACAATGACCTGTTTCCTTTATCATCGTTACTTTTTTTGCATATTTTGCATTCATTGTCCTTTATCTCTCCACATCACCGTCTATGTCTCTGGTCTGAAGAAGGGTCTCAATCCGAAACATCACCCATTCCTTCTCTCCAGAGATGCTGCCTGACCCGCTGAGTTACTTCAGCTTTATGTGTCGATCTTCCGTTTAAACCAACATCTGCACTTCCTTCTTTTAAACCAGCATCTGCAGTTCCTTCTTACACAGCATTTACAAATCCACACCTGACTCCTAAAGAGTGTTTCTGATCTGTGGGACAGGTGTTTGGAGATTTTTCTTTATTATAGGGAGAATTCTTCTGTCATCAGCTGTGGTGGTCTTCCTTGGCCTGCCAGTCCCTTTGTGATTAGTAAGCTCACTAGTGCTATCTTTCTTCTTAATTATGTTCCAAACAGTTAATTTTGGTTAGACTAAGGTTTGGGTTATGTCTCTAACAGTTTTATTCTTGTTTCTCAGTCTCATTATGTCTTATTTGACTTTCATTGGCACAACTTTGGTCCTCGTGTTGATAAACAACAATAAAAGTTTCCAAAGGTGATGGAAAGACTGGAGGAAAGACTAGGTGCTGAGAGCTCTCTTATACCTGCATTAAGGAGGCAATTATTACGCACCTGAGCAATTACAAACATTTGTGAAGCCATGTTTCCCAAACATTATGGTGCCCCAAAATGAGGGGACTATGTATAAACACTGCTGTAATTTCTACGTAGTGAAACCAAAATGTATAAAAATGACCTTTATTAAAATCTAACATGTGCACTTTAACCACATGTGATTTATTTTCTATTACAAATCTCAAATGATGGGTCTTTGTCCCAAACATTATGGAGGGCACTGTATAAGTTTATCAAGAAATTACTTCTGCCGCATTCACAGAAGTCAGTAAACACCTTGATTACTGTGACCCATTGACCTTTAGTATGACAGACCTTATGCAGAAGTTAAGCTTCCCAAAGCATGTTTGGCATATATACATTGCTCAAGTGAAATGAGGCTAAACAACCATAATTGATTCTAAATTCTCAGTATGTACAGTTTTATTTTACAAATTGGAGATATAATGTTTCATTATCCAAAACATTTGTTCATTTGCTTTTTTTTTCCAGACCTTAATGAATGCATTAGTTCACCTGGTATTTGCGGCCCTGGTACTTGTTTTAACACACTAGGAAACTATACCTGTATCTGCCCACCGGATTACATGCAGGTTAATGGTGGAAACAACTGTATGGGTAAGCATCTATCAACTTATAAGAATCTATAAACCAGTAAGATTTTAATCAGTTAAGATCAGTTTTCTTGAGTAATAATAATCTTTCTTATTTAGTAACAACAGGTAACAGATATTAACCTTTCAATTTTCAGACATGAGAAAAAGCTTCTGCTTCAAAAATTTCTACAGTGAAAATGGCACATGTGATGGTGAACTGCCCTTCAATATGTCAAAAAAGCTGTGCTGCTGTGCATACAACATCGGGAAAGCCTGGAATAGGCCTTGTGAACAGTGTCCCCTTCCTGTCACAAGTAATTTATTTTCTATCAAATTCAGAAATTTACATTGGGATTCATGCTGTATTAAATTGGATTAAATTGTATTGACATTTATGCTGAATTATATTTCAGATGAATATGTTCTTCTTTGTGGGAGTCAGAGACCAGGCTACATTATTGACATTACAACAGGACAGCCAGTTGGTAAGATGTCACTTTATGTTTTGCACAAAGTATTTAATCGATAAATATTCTTGAACAGTAAAATAGTTTGTAAAAAAAAAAACATGTATCCTCAAGGTTCAGGAATTACATACAAAGAGAGCTTTACAAATGGAGGCCCTACATTATTAATTATTATGGAATTAGATTTAATGATTTAACTGAAACAAGTAACTGCAGATGCTGGTTTACAAATAGACACAAAGTGCTAGAGATCTCAGATTCAGATTCAATTTTAATTGTCATTGTCAGTGTACAGTACAGAGACAACGAAATGCATTTAGCATCTCCCTTGAAGAGCGACATAGCAAACGATTTGAATAAATAAAAAATAATAAGTGTCCGGGGGGGGGGGGGGGGGTGGTGATGGGTGGTCACCGAGGTACGTTATTTAGTAGAGTGACAGCCGCCGGAAAGAAGCTGTTCCTCGACCTGCTGGTTCGGCAACGGAGAGACCTGTAGCGCCTCCCGGATGGTAGGAGGGTAAACAGTCCATGGTTGGGGTGAGAGCAGTCCTTGGCGATGCTGAGCGCCCTCCGCAGACAGCGCTTGCTTTGGACAGACTCAATGGAGGGGAGCGTGGAACCGGTGATGCGTTGGGCAATTTTCACCACCCTCTGCAATGCCTTCCGGTCGGAGACAGAGCAGTTGCCATACCATACTGTGATGCAGTTGGTAAGGATGCTCTCGATGGTGCAGCGGTAGAAGTTCACCAGGATCTGAGGAGACAGATGGACCTTCTTCAGTCTCCTCAGGAAGAAGAGACGCTGATGAGCCTTCTTGATCAGAGTAGAGGTATTGTGGGTCCAAGAGAGGTCATCGGAGATGTTGACTCCCAGGAACCTGAAGCTAGAAACACGTTCCAGTGTAAGTGGAGCATGCTGCATCTCTGGAGAACATGGATAGATGATGTTTAGGATTGTGACCCTTCTGGGACTGGTTGTATTGTGAGTACAGGCGGGACACGCAAGAGCACGGCTGGGGGGCGGGGGCAGGAGGTGGTTGGGGAATGGGGGTGGGGGTTGGTTAGATACTTAACATTGGAGATTTCAAACTTCATACCATTGGGTTGGAAGCTACCCAAGTGGAATATGAGGTGCTATTCCTCCAGTCGGAACAATGGACCAATGTCATTCTTACATGTAGTAGCTCAACAGGTTTGTAAACACAGTACAGTAAACACTAATTTTAACAGATCCTTATACTGGATTTTGGTTATAGTGGTTGGACCTGCCCACACCACACCCGACTTGCACACCTCCCTGGCTGCTTACAGCCCTGGCTTCCAATGCCACCCCTGCCTCACAAGGTGCACCAGTGAGCTGTTCTACACCCACCACACGGCTTACATTGTAGCTCCTGGGAACAATGCTTTCTTCAGGCCACCTCCACTGACAGGATGGTCTCGGTCACTGTGGTGCTCTCTCCACCCCCTCCCACCAGTTTCTGCTTCTTCCTGTCGGCCATCATTTTGTCTGCTCCACTGTCACTGTCACCTCCTCCTCCTACCCTGGAGTTGCCGCCATTACTCCACCGTGAAAGATGTCAGCAACTGTGGGGAGGAGGAGGTGGCGATAGTGGGGAGTGGACAAAGCAAAGGCCAACAGGATAAGCGACAACTGCTGAGAGGGAAGGGAGCACCACAGTGACCAAGCGTTTCTTGTCATTGGCAGCGGCCTGAAGAAAGAGCTGACGGCTATGGGCTACACTGAATCGCAATGACAGGCATGTCAACCGGACCATGCAGCAGGTGGTGTAAAAGGGCTTGCTGGTGCAGACCAGTGGCATTGGCGCCTAGTTTTAAGGTGAAACAACATAGTGCTGGAGTAACTGAGCACCTTACTCAGTTGTAGCAGACATTCGTCAATAATGGACACCATTCCCCCCTCCATGGTCCATTAAAACAAGGGTTTACTTTGCTCAATAGATAATATAATAAACACAAAAAAAAAAAAACAAAGCCCAAAGTCCCTAGTCCAACCTAGGCAGGCCATAATTCAGTTTAGTTGGAATTTGTAGTTTTCAGTAGCCTGATGGTCGTTGGGAAGAAGCTGTTTGCTGAACCTGAGCTTTACAGTTTTCAGACTCCTATACCTTCTCCCCGATAGCAGGAGTGAAATGAGTGGGTGGCCAGGGTCGTGTGGGTTCCTGATGATGCTGGCTGCTCTAAGATGGAATAACGGACAATAGATGGTCTTCAGAGATATGTAGGCCCAGGAACTTGAGATTACTGACTCTCTCCACCACTGTCCCGTTGATGCGATTTAAATCGTGACTAGACCAAGTGCAGACGTTGGATCTGCACCCCCAAAGCAAGATTCCATCATTCACCCGTTCCCCCAACACAAGCCGTTCCAACGCAATATTGCACGACTCACGCAGAGCCCTGAACTGCTCAGACGTGGCTCATTTCTCTTCATCCCCCAGCTCTCACTTCTCCTCCACTTCACCCTCCCTCTTTAATCCCTAGAGAGGGAGTGGTTGTAGGGAGGGAGGGGGGTAGAGAGGGAGGGGAGAGTAGAGAAGGAGGGTAGATGGAGGGGGAGGGGTAGAGAGGGAGAGGGGCAGACAGGGAGGGGGTAGAGAGAGAGAGGGAGGGGGGTAGAGTTGGGGGAGAGAGGGTAGTGAGGGCGAGGGAGGGAGATGGAGGGGGTAGAGAGGGATGTGGGTAGAGAGGGTGGGAGTAAGGGTAGATAGGGAAAGGGCATCTCCCTCCTCCACCCCTCCCCATCTCCCTCCACACACGGCCCCCCCATCTCCCTCTATCACCCCACTTCCCACCCCATCTGCCTCCTCCTCATTTCCCTCATCCTCCTCCCCTCACTCCCATTCCCTGCCCCAAGACTTACCCAGGTCGTAGATCAGCACCAGGGCATGGAACGGCCTGGTTCTCATACACAGCCCGGCCCCGGCTGTGGACTCCAGCCGTCAGCTCGGCCGCTGCCTGGGCTCCAGTGCAGGCCCCGACTTCATCTCCAGGCTCGTCTCTGACCCCGGACCCAGGCTTGTCCTTGGTTCCAGCGGCGGCTTCTTTCTCGACCCCAGTCACAACCCCATCCCAAGCCCCGGGCTCGGCTCTCACTCCAGCTCCAGCACCAGACTTAGCTCCAGCCCGGGCTTGGCCCACGGCACCACCCTCCCCACCAGGTACCGGGTGGCCTTCAGGCATCGGGCGCCGGCAGCCACCGTCACTCCTCGTTCACCGCGAGCACTGGAGTGCCCCTCCCTCACAGAGTGTCCCGTCCTGCCTTGCGAGTGCATTGTGTTGTCACTTGGGGGTTTTTCTTTCTGAAATTTGTGAGTTTTTAGGGCTGTTTTTAAAATTTAAAGGATTAATAACTTTGGAAATATATGTGGGAATGCGGTGGGAAGATGATTATCGCCACGGAGAGGGGAAATGTGAGTAGGATATGTGAAAATGGGAAGGCTGTGGCCTAGCATTTGGAAGAAGATAGGAAAAACAGATTGACACATCGTGGACACATCGGCAGCACAAACAAGACAAATACTTTTAGTTATATAGAGATTTAGGTAGATTATTGGATAATATAAATAAATGAAATTAATTTTAGAAACATGGATTCTACACACTTTTTACTCTAACATTATTAATAATTAAATTAAAATGTCACTATTTTTAGTCATCTAATTCATGGTGAGATCTCATCTTGTATCCTTAAGGAAACGCAAATAACTCTAATCAGAGATACACAAAATTGCTGGGGAAACTCAGTGGGTGCAGAAGCATCTATGGAGCGAAGGAAATAGGCAACGTTTCAGGCCGAATCCCTTCTTCAGACTGATGGGGGGGGGGGGGGGGGGGGGGGGGGGGGGGTGACAGGGAGAAGAAAGGAAAATCTAATCAGAGTTGTTTTGGGATATGGGGAGAAAGCAGGAATGGGATACTGATTCTGGATGATCAGCCATGATCATATTGAATGGCAGTGCTGACTCGAAAGGCTAAATAGCCTATTCCTGCACCTATTTTCAATGTTTCTATGATTGACACTTATGAACAACATACATTAAAAAATAATTGAAACATTGTCTACCTGCACTTTTAATGAAACTGATTTCATCTTAATGAATGAAGAAAAATATGCTTGTGCATAGTTAGTCCATAAAGTTAACCTGCAATGTACTTTCATGCAGACATTGATGAATGTCGAATGATTCCTGGTGTCTGTGCTAATGGTGTATGCATTAACCAACTTGGAAGCTTCCGTTGCGAGTGTCCTATGGGGTTTCAATATAATGATCAACTGATTAGCTGTGAAGGTAGGAAATCAAATATTTTGATTTGTATAATCATCTGTTACAATAGCTTCCTATAGTTTAAAAGTATATACAAATAAAGTTTGTTAATCACTATGTTTTCATTGTAAGTTTATACTTCATGCCAGTAAAATTATAAATCTGTGCATGGATCTCTCTCAAACTGGCATTGAAAAAAAAAGAATTCTATAACAAGCATGTATTGTGAGTTGTACATTATATGTTATCTCTTGTTAAGAAGACAGCAACCAGACCAAAATAGAATCATTTGTTTTGTCACAAAGTAACTGAAGTCCAATGGTGCCATCTGCATGCACCATGAGCTATAATAAAATATAAATAACTCTGTGATCAGCACCAGATAGTTTGAGACATATGCTGGAAATAAACTTGAGCAGACAGTCTTAATGATTTGTGGATTTCCTCTCTGTTTGATTGCTCTCAGCCATGGTCAGGCACAGATCAATGAAAGAACTTCAAAGTAAAATGTTACTTCTCTTCACGGTAGTTCATAAAATCTGCCCGATTGGGTCCATACTGACTGTGTGTAAGACCAATCTTGCGAGCTCCACTTCTCTTTTCCAATAGCCCTACTATTTCTTTTCCTTTCCACTACCTTACCAGTTCCATTTTGAGCACCAAAATTAAATTATTATTCAATACTCACATCTTCTGATATTAATAAAGGTACAAGAGGGCACTGCATTCTTAGCCTGCATTCTTAGCCTAACACGCTCTGGGACAAAAACAATTATTTGAAAGGGCCAGCATAGACCCAAGTCTGTATTGATCAAATTTACTTCCAGCATCTATCATAAAATATATTGTACTGAATTATTTAGATTGTATAGATGCCTCCGTCTTCCCCAACCACAGGTTACACAAAGAAGATTTCAATATGTCACTTTTGGTTCTTTTTGCAATTACATTCATTTAGTGCCATCTAAGTTTTTGACCCTTTCTCCAAGGCAACAACTTGTCTTTCTCTGCTCTTCATTATTTTAATTGTCATGATCGAATCCACTCACAACTATCTGTTCTAACCATCCAGCTTCTCCAATTTACCCACTTAACTAAGTTCCTTCATCCCTAAAATAAATCCTATAAACCCCTGCAGTACCTGCTTTAAAGCACGTTTCTTTTAAAATGTGGTACCCAGGTTTGGGTACAATGCTTCAGATTGTAGCCAAATCACACAAAACAAAAAGTGGAATGAAAATCAAAATTCCTTGTGGCTGATTAATATTTTATAGAAGAGTTTTAATAATGATACTCCTCAAAAACAGATTTGAAAATCTTAGTATAATTAATTTATTAACTGGTGTTTTGTTCAACCAGATATGGATGAATGCCAGAATGGTCCATTGTGTCAACAGAATGCCGACTGCATTAACACACCAGGCAGCTATCGCTGTGAATGTTCACCAGGTTACCGGCTCACTCCAACAGGACATTGTCTAGGTAGGTAATCACTGTTAAAATAAGCTATATGTTTTCAACTAGGAAAGTCCTTTTTCTGCATATTGGATTCTTGAATAAAAAGTCATAGTTTCAAATATATATATTTCGAACCCTGGGACATGTAGATTGATTATTACATTACCCTTATCGTTGAAAACCTGATGTATGGTTTCTGAGCAAAATGAACAAAAGCACAAGATGTTTACACATGAGTGGCAAAACACATTTTTAATTAAAAGGAAGTATGAATTTCCTACAATTATTTTCATTTCTGCAAGTTGCTGAGGGGAAATAACTTTAAGATAATTATAACATATCAATGGGGAGATCAGAATGATTAAAATGAGACCATTAAGGCATTCCAAGAAAATACCCAAGGGGAAGCGATTAACACATTAAAAGCCTACTGAAGCAATAGTTGTGCCAAGTACACACAACAAAAATAATGCTTCTATAGAATGGTTCAGGACTTGCGGAATAGAATAACAAACATCCATTTAGTATTACATATACACCAAATTGATCTGGGAAAACAAAATAAACTCAGTGCCCCTTGTACTGATTTACAGGAGGAGTGTTCATAGGTAATTTGTTTTATCTCACCCTTCGATTTCCATCCATCTCAGTTTTGAAGAGAAAACTATGGTCTTGAACAGTGCTAGTTATTTATTAATTGGCTCTCGGGTTATGATTAATTTCCCCATGGTCATAAGTGATAAACCTCCATAACATTAACAATGAGAACATTGCTGTTGATATCTTCTTCTTTCGTATCCTTCTTCCATGTTTCAAATGTTGACATCGCTGTCATTGTCCGTCCTGAAACGGTCGCAAGCTTCCGGCGACAATCAGTGAGAGCCATCACGTGTTGCAATAGATGATGGTGGCAGCAGAATTAGCTCAGGATACATTGATAACATTCAGTGGCTTACATTAAGCTATCTAATGGCCAATTCTGCAAATTAATTAAATTCATTATTTAAAGTAACAAGTTCAAATTTGTTTTAAGCCAGTAATACATCAGCTTTGAGCTGACTAAGCTTTGTTATTTTGAATAGTCATACTGTTTCAAATCCTGATATAATTTTGGCTACATGACTTTCTTTCTCTCACTACAGATGCTGCTTGACCTGATGAGTATTTCCAGCATTTTCTAAGGTAGACAAAAATCCTGGAGAAACTCAGCGGGTGAGGCGGCATCTATGGAGCGAAGGAATAGGTGACATTTCAGGTCGAGACCCTTCTGAAACAGTGATCTAGTTTCTTTTGTGTACCATTATTGTACCTTATGCTGTAAAACAGATCATGCTGCAAATGCAAATCTATCAAAACCTGAAAACAAGTTATTGAATATCTGAAGCAGAATTCTTGAACAGGTTTCGCTCTTAAGGCTGAAGGAATCAAGGGATATGTGGAAAAAGCAGGAAAGGGGTACTGATTTTACACGATCAGCTATGATCATATTGAAGGCGTTTCCAGCTTGTTGGGCCGAATGGCTTACTCCTGCATCTATTTTTCTATGTTTCTAATTCTCTTGAAATATGACCCCCTTTCTTCTTTTCAGATGTTGAGTGGTTAATAGCTCATTCAAGTATTTTTATTTCAGACTAGACTAAGTGATTGGGTCCATTGGGTCCCAGCTTCACACGGGAGGGCTGGTCCCCCAATGCAATATTTCCCCTCTCCACCAATTCCAATATTGCTGGCCTGTGTGTGGGGGCGGGGGGTGTTCTGGAACACTAGCATGGTGTTGTGGGCCGAAGGGACAGATTTCCAGAGGGCTAGTATGGACAGATTTCCAGAGGGCTAGTATGGACATTGTGGGCCGAATGGATTATTGGGATGGCAGCTCAGTCACTGAGACCACTCACACACACAGACAATCAGCGTGACCTCTGCACATTCCGGAAATTACGCAATCAGCGTGACCTGTCCACTAAGCGGAAGTCACGAAATGAACGGGACTTTTGAACCAAACACAGTCGGACCTAATAAAGCATTGCAGTTACAAGCACAGGCAGGGCAGCAGGCCAAACAACTCATGGCATTGTCATTGTCATGGCGAACAAATCATTCATTGCAGACTCACAGTTCAGTTGATTCACAGCTTAGAATCATGGCCTCTCCCTCGTGATCTTGGCATCCAGGTATCCCGGACGTCCAGGCATGTTCCCCCAACGTGTGGTTCTGGGGGGGGGGAGGCGGCATGCAGCGTCACACACTAACTACCCCTCCCCCCTCCCGCACTCACACTAATGGAGGGGAGGAAGGGTGAGAGAGAGGGGGGGGGGGAGAGGGGGGAGAGGGGGGGGGGGAGAGAGAGAGGGGGGGGGGGGGGGGAGGAGAGGGAGAGGGGGGGAGGGGGGGGGGAGGAGAAAAAGAAGGGGAGAGGGGGGGGAGAGGGGGGGAGAGGAGGGGGGAGGGGAGGGGGGGGGGGGGGGGGGGGGGGGGGGGGGGGGGGGAGGAGAGAGTGCCTTTTTACTTCAACCCAAACCCAAACAACTATTTGCAGGCAGTGCTTTTTTACCTCTAACCATATTTTCATTTTCAAACCAAATTAAGGGTACTCACAGTGCTGTAGACATTTGTCAGTGTCATTCAAAGCTCTAATTGAGGCACACCACTTGCAGAGACTGATTGAGGCACACCACTTGTAGAGACTGATTGAGGCACACCACTTCCTGGTTTTATAGTCGCTCCCCCTCCCTCCAGCAGGGGCAGCAGAGAGAATGGGGAATGTTGTAAAAACATTAATATCTCTGTCAATTTTCATCGACGGGAAAAATCCTCGTCACACACGCGGCGGAGGGGGCTCTGAGCGAGGTGGCCAAAAATGACGGCCATAGGTGGCGGCGTACTCTCGGAAACCGTAGCACAGAAAGCCGAAACCAGTCAAGAACAGAGTTTTAGTAATATATAGATGGTAGCGTTTTTTCTAAAATCAATATACAGCGCAGACCAGAAGTGGTCAAGATGAGACTTTTAATTATATAGATGTTTGGCAACCACCATTTTTACTTGCGTTCTTAAAATCTTTGACCTAAGTTTTCTGAGTGTAGGTTTGTAAATGTTAATGCCGTGTTTGGTGCCTTTATAGAAATGTACTTTATTTTGCCCACAGATCGTAATGAATGTCATGATATCCCTAATGTTTGTAGTCATGGTCAATGCATTGACACAGTAGGGAGTTACCACTGTATCTGCCGTAATGGATTCAAAGTAACTCCGGATAAGACAATGTGTATGGGTAAGTAAACACTTGAAAGAATGGAAACCCAGAGCAGGAAATTGGCAGCTGTATGTGCATAGTTTAACCTCCATTAAAACTAAACAGCCATATTTAATTCACAAGCAAATTCAATTCAGAAAACCTGTGTAAATGTGTCACACCTCAGTTTGTGTTCCATTAAGTATTTTGATTGGTTTTTCCACTGTTAGTTTTCTCAGTTATCCAGTTGTTTATGGATTTCTTAGTATTTAAATACTTGGTCGAACCAACTGTCCATAATAAATGATGAAAGGTCCAAACTGAGGGTTTTTTTGTACATATACCGCCTGACATTTTTTTTGTGTTTTTCCACAATATTCTTTTATTTTATATGAAATGGGCACTGGGGGATTCCACCTAAGGGTTTCTCTCTGAAGCGTTCTTCACATATTTCCAGTTAATAAGTTTGTCCATGGAACTGATTGATGAGTTTTCCTTTTATTAGTTTTCCAGATGTGGAAAAATAGGGGGATGACAGGCAAACAAACATAGACTACATGTTAGTTCTCGTACTGATTTTTAAACACAGAAGTTTGTTTATTTAGGCAATAAGTTTAGTTTTGTTTAGTTTATTATTGGAATGAGGTACAGTGAATAGTTTGTGTTGCATGCTATCCAGTCAGCTATTACAATCAAACCATCACAGTGGACAGATACTGGATAAGGAGAAGCTTGTGTCGTCCTGAGAGCGATG
This sequence comes from Leucoraja erinaceus, assembly GCF_028641065.1. Classification (NCBI taxonomy): domain Eukaryota; kingdom Metazoa; phylum Chordata; class Chondrichthyes; order Rajiformes; family Rajidae; genus Leucoraja; species Leucoraja erinaceus. Next base: position 10,964,881 of record NC_073412.1, on the reverse strand, counting down.
CCATCTGGAGCTATGCTTCTAGTAGGGCCACCCATGGCGGTAAGGTCGAGGGGGAGGTCCCAGACAAAGAGCAATCCAACCAAGTCCTCAACAGTGGAACAGGCAGAGGATGATGGCTGACTTTAGTGGAGCGTCACAATGGCTGGGAAAACGGATGAAGGCTGCAGCAGGAAAGGTCCCCGGTTGTCCTGGACTACATGACCCAGATCTGTCAAGAACCGAGTGGTAGCTGTCTGTGTACCAGTCTCCCCTTGTTAAACAAAGTCACGCACAGGCGTCCTCCCAAAGAGGACAGTCATACTTGTTTCGAGTGACCGCCGATGATGAAGAAGGATAACATTAAGTGCAAGATAAACTCCGATTAAACTCCGATTAAAGATAGTTCAAAAGTCTCCAACGAGGTAGATGGGAGGTCAGGACCACTCTCTAGCTGGTGAGAGGACCATCCTATTGCCTGATAAAAGCTGGGAAGAAACTGTCCCTGAATCTGGAGTTATGCGTTTTCATACTTCTGCACCTCTTGCCTGATGGGAGAAGAGGGAGTGACGGGGGTGAGGCTGGTCCTTGATTATGCGGGTGGCCTTGCCGAGGCAACGTAAAGTGTAGATGGAGTAAACGGGAGAGAGGTTAATTTGCGTGATGATCTGAGCTAGGTCCACAGCATTTCAATTTATTGCAGTTTTGAATGGAGCTGTTCCCAAACCATGCTGTGATCAATCCCAAAGAAGTGCTTTCTATGGCACATCCACGGCTATAGGTCAGGACAAATTGCTGGTGATATTTATTCCTAAGAATGCTTGTATCTTACCCAGGTGTTCCAGTGATTAGTATAGGGTCAGGGAGATGGCATCAGCCATGGAACTGGTGTGGCAGAAGGCGAACTGCAGTGGGTAAAGTTTGCTTGGAAGGCTGGATTTAATGTGTTCCACAACCAGCTTTTCGAAATGCTGTTTGTGTGGCTACGTTTGTGAGAGAAGAAATGTGTCTGTGTCCATGGATGGTAGATGTCAAGACCACTGAATGGTACTCATTAAGACATGAGATCTTGTTTGTAATAGTGGTCTTCTTGAAGCAGGTGAGTACCTCAGAACAGACTAGGATAAGATCAAAGATGTCCGTGAATTCTCGCTCGTCAAGAAGGCTGGCCCTAGGAAATGGCAAACTTAAGTCTGATGGTGACGGATGTCATCGCCCTGTTGGCCTCTGCTGTTCCTTTGCAAATTACAATGAGGTTGTAAGCAGAGAGGAACTTCTTCACTATTAATTCATGACTGCACATTTTCACTAATTAATGGATGATTAGTTTAATCTGCCAGTTGATGCCAGTGTAATAGCATATGGGTTTAATACACATTCCTGAATTTCTAATTGTCACAGAAAAGGCTCCAGAAAAGAAGGGAAAGTCACTGGTTTTCATCAGTGTCAATGAATAAAGTTTAGCATTTGTGAGAGCTATGTCATCTAAAAGTGGCACTGCTCAAGAAAAGATACCCTTTTACAGTGAAGATATTTTAAAACAATAACTAGCATTTGTATAGAATCTTTCGCATATTCTTCTGTATATCACAACTTCCTTTGCATTAAGTACGTTTTGATTTATAGTCAACCATTGTAATGTAAGAAATATGACAACAAATTTGCAAGCAGTAAGCTTTCAGATAATAACCAGGTAATTTTGTTTAAAGTTATTGAATGAGGCATAAATTTAGGCCAGAACATGGAGACTATGCTTCTTTTCTTCAAAATCAAATTATTTTATTTTAGCATCTTCCTGAGGGCAGGCATAAACTTAATTTTATTGTTCAGTACACCTTCAGAACTACAGGTTTTTATGTTTGAGCTTCTGGAATGGAACATAAACACATAATTGCATGACCTTTGCATTAGTGCTACAAATTATTTCTCGCCAACAAAATAGTTTTAATGATAACTCTTCTTGAATCTGATGGTAGAAAATTTCAAACTTTCAAACGACTGGGGAGAGGAGAAGAGAGAATGACCGGTTTGTGAGTGGCCAGTCAGTATGTTTTCCTGTGGAAGCATGGGGTATGTCCGGGGTATGTCCACAAATCTGCAGTAGGAAAACGACATCAAATGAAAACTGTTACGCTGAATGGTTGCATGAATCCTCATTCTTGATATGGAGACCAATTACACCAAGTTAGATATGATACATTTATTCTGAAGTGAAAATACACTGATTTTCTTTTTCATTTGCCCAGATACTGATGAATGTGAGCGACAGCCATGCGGCAATGGAACCTGTAAGAACACAGTTGGCTCATATAGCTGTGTGTGTTTCACTGGATTCATGATTTCACATAATAATGACTGCATTGGTAAGATAAACATAGTGTTTTTTTTAGCTTAAGAAATACAGAGGTGTACAAGAATAAAAGAAAATGCTTTATAAAAATATTTTGCTATTCTACAATGACATGATTAAATTAATCACTTCCGGATATGAAAGGGAAAGCAAAGTTGCAAGGAAATCTTTACTGTTTAAATAATCAGCCCATTTTATATTGAAAAATATAAGCAATTCCATGTACCGACACTTGCAAGAACATAGAACAGTATGGCACAGGACCAACCCCGACGATGGACAATGTCTGTGCCAAACATGATACCAAGACCTACCCTTATCTGCCTGCACATAACCCATACCCCTCCATTCCCTACATATCTATGTGCTTTTCCACAATACCTGCCTCGCGTACCTACCACCCCTCCGCAATGCTTTCCAGGCACCCACCACCATCTCGATAAAAACACTTGCACCGCTCATCTCCTCTAAACTTTGCCTCTCTCACCTTAAAGCTATGCCCTATAGTATTTTATATTTCCATTCTGACTGTCTACCCTATTTATGCCTCTCACATTTTATAAATACTTCAATCAAATCTCCCCATAGAGAATTTGACTTTAACATTTTCTGAAGAGTTGACTAATTGAATTAAGTTAGGAACATAATTGTGAACATACATGGTGCTTCCTAACTAAGCTGGGAAACACAACTGCATGTTAAAGCCTTATTTTTAACTGTACAGAACTACTGGTGAGAATTTCCTGAAAAGGGCTGTATTGACCTTACCAACAAGGTCTAGTACTGATCTACAAATTATTAGATTTATTAATTTGATTTGCCAAGGTAAGCTTTGAATTCATAATCTTTGGTTGCTAGACCAGCACCATATAAAAAAACTAAAAATACAAATATTTTGTTGACAAATAAAATAACCAGACTTTGGTTTCACATTGTATTATCTAAATTCTGGCAGAAAATCCAGATTAACTTTTATCAATGTTAAATATTAATGCCGATAGTTAAAAAATAATCCACAATAACATAAAGTACTAAATTTGTGAATGTGATTATAATTTTGTTCCTTATTAATAAACAGATGTTGATGAATGCACTACTTTAAATGGTGCTCTCTGCAGAAATGGACAGTGCATCAATACGATTGGAACATTCCAATGCCTGTGCCGTGATGGCTATGAACTTACACCTGCTAGAAGAAGTTGTGTTGGTAAGAAACTTATTACTTTCAAACTTCTATATTTACTACAAATTCAAAAGTTATGCAAAAGCTACTAGGTTATAGCAGAGGACCACACTTTCCAATTGTTCATAAGACTTTAATCATTGTACAACATTACATTTTGTAAACTCTTCTTCGCCTTTCATTTGGCTCATTTTGGGTGTGGATAATTTTAGATGGATAATTACAGATAGTAATAATGAATGCTTAGAAAACCACATTGCATTGACTGAAATGATGCAAGAGTTTGCCCATTTAGCTCTGAAGTGTTTAACAATACCAAAAAAGTAAGCATTTCATTGTTCCAGCCTAGACCATGTTATTTATTAAAGCACCAATTTGCAATTTATTCATGAGTCATGATGGAGAATGACAATCACCGCAATAAGGAAAGCTGACAAATTACTTGTTTGCAGTGTATTTTAACATATGGATTGGCAATCAAGCTTGGTAAAAAAGTGAGATGCTATGTCTCCAATTTTCCATCACCATATTTTACATCTGTGAGTAATTTAAGCATCAGTGGTTGTCCACTGGACATGGTAGAAGCTTGAACTAGCTTTTTCCTAACTCATTATTAATTATGGAAATGAGTGTTTCCGTAAATAAGGGTACTGACCTGTGACATGGATGGCCAAATTTGAAAGTTATTAAATCATAATTAAATACCACAGCATTAAAAATGGGCCTACCTATGATCCTTTTGAGCTAATTTGTGATCAAAATAGAACAAACTTTGACCAAAATTCAATACTTTCAGAATTTGGAGGGAAAAATATTGTTTATAAGACATGTGGGACACTGTCCCTTATATTGATTTCTAAGATCCCTTATAAAAAATCGGCACATAACCCACCACGAGTCCCGTAGTTTACGTCAGGGTCATTACAATCACGTTGATTGATTTTTTTTTAATCGCGACAAGTGCAAAAAAAAGTTCTAGTATTGACGAGGTCAGACAATGGGAGGGACTACAGAATGAGACATCAATAAAATAGGTGAGCACACTAGATTTTTATTTCATGATTTTAAGTTCTATTCATTATTAAGTATTTCAATGGAAAGCTTAAACAAAAAATATAAACAATAAAAAAGAAACAATAAATATAAATCAGAATCGTTTATTGTCATTTGAACACAAGTTCAAACGAAATTGCATTTCTGCAGTCATCATCAAACAAAAAAACAAAAACACACAATTAACACAATTCCACACAAAATATCCATCACAGTGAATCCCCAAACACCTCCTCACTGTGATGGAAGGCAAAAGTCTTATCTCTTCCCTGTTCTCTGTGCCCATTCCTCTCCCGCAGTCAAGCAGCCAAACTGCTGCATCGAGCTGATCAAGGCTCCTGATGTTAGAGCCCCCCCCCAGCGGGCGATGGTAAGTCCCACGGCCGTATAGGCCGCGCCGGGCGATGTAAGGCCCTGCTCCGGGTCCATTTAAACCCCTCGATTTGGGCGGGCGAAGTTTCCCGTTGCGGGAGCTCCGAAAAGCGGTCTCCCACTAGGGACCCGCGAGCTCCCGATTTTACCGCCCACAGGGCCTGCAGCCGAAGCCGAGCTCCGAGCTCCGAAGTCGGGTCGCAGCCGCGCGCCACCACAGCACTCCAAAGTCGGCCAGCTCCGCGACTGAGACATCAACTGAGGCCCAAGACAACGACTGAGGCCCAACGACAACGGCAATGGAGACTCGACAAGGAAAAAGTCTCCTACCCGTACAGGGAAGAGATTTAAAAGTTTCCCCCACCACCCCCCGCATATACACAGCTAAAAATAATGTAAAAACAAAACCAAGACATCCACTTAACAGGGCAAAAAGAAAAAAAAGACAGACGGACTGTAGAGGCCGCTGCCGACAGGCGCCGCCATCTTGTCCAAGATGTACAAAAACGGTTACTTTGCTTTTAACTCACACGTTTCACACATGACCAAAGGGACACTGCTACTCACGTTGTGCTGCAAAAACTTGGGGCATCAGAAAATCCTCATAGATACCCAGAATCAAATTATCTAAATCCCAGAGTACCCAAGGAACTAGCCGTAATTGGAAGTTCTGCACACTCTTGGACAGTTCAAATGGATTGGAGGGTGGCATACCCCAATAATGCAATGTCATCATTTAAAAGGGAGAAGAGATGAAACAAGTTAGCCTGAAATCAATAGTTGGGAAAATGCAATTGTCATTATAAATATGTAATAGGAGAGCATTTGGAAAACAGGATGCAGTTGCAGGAGATAAGAAAGAAAACAAAAGGTATGTTGACCAGCAAGTAAGAGGATTTAAACACAGTAGCAGGGATGTGTTATGCAATTGTACAATGCCTTGATGAAGCCCACTTTGAGCATGGTGTGCAGTTTTGATCTTTTTATCTAAAGAAGGATGCTTTTGCTACAGAAAGAATGCATCGGAGTTCCACCAATCTTATTCCAGGGATGGCAAGCTGCCATATGAGGAGTTATCAAGCCGCTTAGCCTATATTCCCTCACATTGGAATAATGAAAGAGAATTTCATAGAAACCTACAGGTCTGCGGGAAAAATATTCCCAATAACGAGGGAGCAGAGTCAGAGCCTAATGACAAGGGATACAGTAAGTCATGATGACTTGGGGATGAGGAAAGTTTCTTCACACAGAATTCTCCAATACAAAAAGAGTTTGAAGCCAAATCAGTTAAGTATATTCAGGAAAGAGTTTCTATTCTTTGATACCTGCAACATGCCTGAAATTCAAGAGAGTCGGGGTGGAAGTTAGTGGAGTGGCCATTACCTAGGAGAAGTTGCCTCAGAAGCTGAAAGGGCTGAAGGTGGATGTCACCTGGACTGCACCCGAGGGTTCTGAAAGAGGTGGCTTTTGGGATTATGGAGGCATTCGTGATATTTCAAGAATCACTAGAGTCAGGAGTGGTTTCAGATGATTGGAAAATTGCCAATATTACCCCACTGCACAAGAAGGGAGCAAAGCCGAATAGTGGGAACTATAGGTTAGTTTGACTTCGGCGGTTGGTAAGATTTTAGAGTCTATTATAAAGGATGAGGTTACGGAGTTCTTAGAAGTTCACGCTAAAATAGGCCAAAGTCAGAATGGTTTTGTGAAGGTAATATCTTGCCTGACGAATCTGCTGGAATCCTTTGACGAAGTAAATAGCAAGGCAGACAAAGGAGAGTCAGTAGATGTTGTTTACCTAGATTTTCAGAAAGCCTTTGATAAAGTGCCTCACGTGAGGCTGCGAAGAAAGATGCAAGCCCATGGTATCAAAGCAGATACTAGCATGAATAACAGGTTGGCTGGATGGCAGAAAGCAAATAGTGGCAGTGAAGGGGGCTTTTTCGTATTGGCTGCCAGTAACTAATGGTGTTCCGCAAGGGTCAGTGCTGGGGCTGCTATTCGTCACGTATATTCATGATTTGGATGAGGGATTTATAGGCTTTGTGGCCAAGTTTGCAGATGATACAAAAATAGGTGGAAGTGAGAAAATAGGTAGAGAGAGCAGGGACTCTGCAGAATGACTTGGACAGGTTGGGAGAGTGGACAGAGAAGTGGCTGATTGAATATGTAGCAAAGTGTGGGGTCATGCATTTTGGTAATTGGAATAAAGGCGTAGACTATTTTTCTAAATGACGAGAAAACCCAAAAGTCAGAGGTGCAAAGGGAGTTGGGAGTGCTAGTGCAGGATTCCCAAAAATGTAATCTGCAAGTCGAATAAAGAAAGCAAACGCAATGCTAGTATTTATTTTACGAAGACTAGAATACCAAAACAGGGATGAAATGCTGAGGCTCGATAAGGTGCTGGTCAGGCTGCATTTGGAGCAATTTTGGGCAACCTTCTGTATCTGAGGAAGGATGTGCTGGCTCTGAAGAGAGTCCAGAGGAGGTTTACAAGAATGATCCCAGGGGGAACTCATTGAAACGTACCGAATATTAAAAGGCTTGGATAGAGTGGATGTGGAGAGGATGTTTCCACCAGTGGGAGAGTCTAGGACTAGACTCAGAATTAAAGGATGTTCCTTTAGGAAGGAGATGAGGAATTTCATTAGTCAGAGGGTGGTGAATCTGTGGAATTCTTTGCCACAGAAGGTTGTGGAGGCCGTCAATGAACATTTTTAAGGCAGAGATAGATAGATTCTTGATTAGTATGGGTGTCGGGTTATGGGGAGAAGGCAAGAGAAGGGGGTTGGAGGGAGAGATAAATCAGCCATGATTGAATGGCGGACTGGACTTGATGAGCCTAATGGGCCTTATTCTGCTCCTACCCTTATGACCTTAAGACTGTTCTGCTGTATTTAAGTGTCACAGAACAAATATGATGAATAGTATAAAATGGTTTATTTATATTTCAATTTAATTATGGAAAATGCATTTTTAAAGGTGACTAGACCAAGTGCAGACCCGAGAGGGGAAAGAGTGGGGAGGGAGAGTGGAGGGGGGAAGGGGGGAGAGAATTGGAAGAGTGGGGAGGGAGGGGTAGGGGGAGTGGTGGAAGAGGGACAGAGGGGTAGGGGGCGGGGGGGGGGGGGGGGGAAGGGGGTGGGGTAGAGAGTGAAGGGGGGTGGGGGGAGAGAGAGGGATGGGTGGGCAAGGGAGAGGGGTGAGGATAGGGAAACATAGAAACAAGATTCTATAAGATCCCCCCTCAATCTTGTAAATTCTAGCGAGTACAAACCGAGTCTATCCAGTCTTTCTTCATATGAAAGTCCTGACATCCCAGGAATCAGTCTGGTGAACCTCCTCTGTACTCCCTCTATGGCAAGAATGTCTTTGGGGGCATTGTGGCATCACACGATGGAACGTTCACCAGGGGCTGGGGCTGGTGCAAAGGCATATGTAAATGCATCCATTCCGATTGGACATCTGAGAGCATTTGGCAGATGGAGAGAGGGAGGAGAGAGGGGTGGGGGACGGGAGGAGAGGTATGGGGGAGGGGGAGAGATGTGTGGGGGAGGGGGAGAGAGGGGGTGGGGGAGGGGGGAGAGAAAGGGAGGGGGGGAGAGAGGTGTGGGGAAGGGGGGAGGAAGGGAGGAGGAAGGGGAGGAGGGGGTAGATGGGGTAAGGGGTAGAGGGGAAGGGGGGGAAGAAGAATGGGGAGAGGGAAGGGGATGGGGAGGGAACGGGGTGGTGAGGGGAGGGGTGGGGGAGAGGGAGTTGGAGAGAGGGTGGTGGTGGACGGGAGGATAGGTATGGGGGAGGGGGGAGAGATGTGTGGGGGAGGGGAGGAGGGAGATGGGGTAGGGGAGGGGAGGAAGAAGTTTGTGGAGAGGGGGGGTAGGAGGGAGAGAGGGGAAATAGTGGGGTGGGAGAGGGAAGGCGGAGAGAAGTGGGAAGAGGGGGGGGGGGAGAGGGGTAGGCGGAGTGGTGGAAGTGGGACGGGGGAGTGGTGGAAGAGGGACAGAGTGGTAAGGGAAGGGGTGGGGGGGGAAGGGAGGGGGAGAGAGGGGTGGGGTAAGGGGAGAGAAGTGGAAGAGTGGGGAGGGAGGGGTAGGGGGAAGGGGGGAGGGGGAGAGAAGGAAGGGGGTGGGGTAGAGAGAAAGGGGGGTGGGGGAGAGGTGGATGGGAGAGAGGGTGGGCGAGGAGAGAGGGGAGGGGGAGAGGTGTGGGGGGGGTAGAGGGGGGGGGAGAGTGTGGAGAGAGGGGGAAGAGTGGGGAGGGGGAAAGGGGGGGGGAGGGAATGGGGTTAGGGGGTGGGGGGGAGGGGAAAGGTGGTGGGGGAGAAGGGGGAGGGGGAAAGGGGGGTGGGGGTGGGGAGGAGAGGGAAGGGGGGGGGGAGGAGGGGATGATGTGGGGGGGAGGGGAGGGAGGAGGAGGGAGAGGAGAGAGAGATGGGGTAGGGGAGGGAGGGTAAGTGTGTGGAGGGAGGGGAGAGGGGTGGGGGAGAGGGAAAGGGGTGGGAGAGGGAGGGGGAGAGAGGGATGGGGAGGGGGAGGAGAGATGTGTGGGGGAGGGGGAGGGATGAGGAGGGAGGGGAGAGAGATGGGGGGGGAGGGAGGGGTAAGTGTGTGGAGGGAGAGAGGGGGAAGGGTGGGGGAGAGAGGGAAAGGGGTTGGGGAGGGAAGGGGGGGAGAGGGAGGGGGTGGGGGGGGAGGAGGGGAGATGGAGAGAGGGGTGGGGAGAGGGAGAGTGGGGAGGGGAGAGGGAGGGTGTAGGGGAGGGAGGGGAGGTGGGGAGGGGAGAGGGGGGGGGGGAGAGTGTAAATAGTGGGGAGGGAGAGTGGAAGGGGGAGGGGTAGGGACAGTCCATTCCCTTTCACCCCCAATCCTCTTTCTCTATTCCTACACACGTGATGGCACGGAGCTTCGAGGCAGGGAGGGAGGGGGGGGGGGGGGGGGGTGCGGGAGGAGTCACACTAAACCTGGCTCTATTGGGTCTGTTCCTCCAAAGGGTCAGCAATGGTTGCGGGGTGGGAATCTGGCTGGGGCTGGGGCTGGTGCAAAGGCATATGTGAATGGATCCAATCCACATCACACGATGGAACGAATCAAAAGGCAGCCGGACGGACGCGGACGCAGGCGGCAGCCACACAGTTTTAAATATAGACTAGACCAAGAAAGGGAGGGGGGGGGAGGTAATGGAAAGGCGAAGAGGGAAAGTGCAGACCCGTTGGGTCTGTTTCCCCAACAGCGTTTGCAGGGGGGGGGGAGTAGGGGCTGCGGCATCACACTCAAATTAACCACCCCCCAAACTCACAGGTGGGGGAAGGAGAACTCACACGTTGGGTGAGAAGAGGGGAGAGGAGGAGGAGGAGGTAAAACGGACAGAGATTGGAGAGAAAGGAGAGCGGGGGTAGGGGGTGAGAGAGGGGGATGGGGAGAGAGATGGGGGGAGGAGGGGGGGTGGGGGGAGGAGGGGGGGGGGGAGAGGGGAGGGGAAAGAGTGGGGAGGGAGAGTGGAGGGGGGAGGGGGGAGAGAAGGGGGAGAGAGTGGGAGGGGGGGAGGAGGAGAGTGGTAGGGGGGGATGATGGAAGAGGGACAGAAGGATAGGGTAGGGGGGGGGGGGGGAGGGAGAGAGAGAGGGGTTGAGGAGAGAGAGGGAAGGGGGGGGGGAGAGAGAGGGATGGGAGAGGGAGAGGGGGAGGGGAGGGAGAGGGGGGAGGAGAGAAGGGGGCGAGAAGTGGAAGAGTGGGGGGGGGAGGGAGGGAGGGTAGAGGGGGGTAGCGGGAGTGGAAAGGACGGGGGACGGGGGAGTGGTGGGAAGAGAGAACAGAGAGGTAGGAGGAAGGAGTGGGGGAGAGAGGGGAAGAGAGGGGTGGGGTAAGGGGAGAGAAGTGGAAGAGTGGGGAGGGAGGGGTAGGGGGAGTGGTGGAAGAGGGACAGAGGGGTAGGGGGAAGGCGGTGGGGTAGAGAGGGAAGGGGGTGGGGGAGAGAGGGATGGGTGGGAGAGGGAGAGGGGTGAGGAGAGGGAACATAGAAATTAAGTGCAGGAGTAGGCCATTCGACCCTTTGAGCCTGCACCACCATTCAATATGATCATGGCTGATCATCCAACTCAGTATCCTGTACCTGCCTTCTCTCCATACCCCCTGATCCCTTTAGCCACAAGGGCCACATCTAACTCCCTCTTAAATATAGCCAATGAACTGGCCTCAACTACCTACTGTGGCAAAGAATTCCAGAGATTCACCACTCTCTGTGTGAAAAATGTTTTTCTCATCTCGGTCCTAAAGGATTTCCCCCTTATCCTTAAACTGTGACCGCTTGTTCTGGACTTCCCTAACATCTTGAACAATCTTCCTGCATCTAGCCTGTCCAACCCCTTAAGAATTTTGTAAGTTTCTATAAGATCCCCCCTCAATCTTCTAAAATCTAGCGAGTACAAGCCGAGTCTATCCAGTCTTTATTCATATGAAAGTACTGACATCCCAGGAATCAGTCTGGTGAACCTTCTCTGTACTCCCTCTATGGCAAGAATGTCTTTGAGCATTGGGCATTGTGACATCACACGATGGAACGTTCACCATGGGCTGGAGCTCCTGCAAAGGCATATGTAAATGGATCAATTTCCGATTGGACATCTGTGAGCATTGGGCATTGTGACATCACACAATGGAACGTTCACCAGGGGCTGGGGCTGGGGCTGCTTATATGGGTGAGAAGCCAGTATTTTTTTTAATTTTGGGGGGGATGGGGGGGAGAAGGATTTGATTAAAAATGTGTACATAAACACGACGAAATGTAATCAGGACCGGATACTTTGAAAGACAAGTGAAATCTACCGAAATGGAAAAGATCTCGGCGGTTCTGCGTCTGGTTTCGGCGTAGCAAGGAATCAAAGGAAGAAAGGCAGAAGTTTAGGGGTAACATGAGGGGGAACTTCTTTACTCAGAGAGTGGTGGCTGTGTGGAATGAGCTTCCAGTGAAGGTGGTGGAGGCACGTTCGTTTTTATCATTTAAAAATAAATTGGATAGTTATATGGACGGGAAAGGAATGGAGGGTTATGGTCTGAACGCAGGTGTATGGTACTAGGGGAGAATACGTGTTCAGCACGGACTAGAAGGGTCGAGATGGCCTGTTTCCGTGCTGTAATTGTTATATGGTTATATGGCAGCCGTACATGTAAATGGATCCATTCCGATTGGACATCTGCGAGCATTGGGCATTGTGACATCACACGATGGAATGAATCAAAAGGCAGAAAGGCAGACGGACGGACGGACGACGGCAGCCACAGAGTTTTAATATATAACTAGACCAAATGCAGACCCGTTGGGTCTGTTTCCCCAACGGTGTTTGCGGGGAGGGAGGGGAAGTGGCTGCGGCATCACACTCACACTAACCATCCCCCAAACACACAGGTGGGGGAGGGGGGGGGGGGGAAGGGGAGGGGAGGGGAGAGGAGGAGGAAATGGAACAGATTTGGGAAGGAAAGGAGAGCGGGGGGTAGGGGTTGAGAGAGGGGGGATGGGGAGAGAGATGTGGGGGGGGGGGGGGGATAGGGAGGGAGGGAGGGGGAGGGGAGAGGGGGAGAGAGGGGAAAGAGTGGGGAGGGACCGTGGAGGGGAAGGGGGGAGAGAGAAGTGGAAGTGTGGGGAGGGAGGAGAGGAGAGGGGGTAGGGGGAGTGATGGAAGAGAGACAGAGGGGTGGGGGGCTGGGGGAGAGAGGGAAGGGGGTGGGGGGGGAGAGGGAGGGGGTGAGGAGAGGGAAACATAGAAATTAAGTGCAGGAGTAGGCCATTTGGCCCTTCGAGCCTGCACCACCATTCAATATGATCATGGCTGATCATCCAACTCAGTATCCTGTACCTGCCTTCTCACCATACCCCCTGATCCCTTTAGCCACAAGGGCCACATCTCACTCCCTCTTAAATATAGCCAATGAACTGGCCTCAACTACCTTCTGTGGCAGAGAATTCCAGAGATTCACCACTCTCTGTGTGAAAAATGTTTTTCTCATCTCTGTCCTAAAGGATTTCCCATTTATCTTTAAACTGTGACCCCTTTTTCTGGACTTCCCCAACATCTGGAACAATCTTCCTGCATCTAGCCTGTCCAACCCCATAAAAATCTTGTACGTTTCTATAAGATGCACTCTCAATCTTCTAAATTCTAGCGAGTACAAACCGAGTCTATCCAGTCTTTCTTCATATGAAAGTCCTGACATCCCAGGAATCAGTCTGGTGAACCTTCTCTGTACTCCCTCTGTGGCAAGAATGTCTTCACACAATGGAACGTTCACCAGGGGCTGGGGCTGGGGCTGCTTCTATGGGTGAGAACCAGTTTTCTTTTGAAATTTGGGGAGGGGCGGGGAGGGAGAAGGATTTGATTAAAAATGTGTACATAAACACGACGAAATGTAATCAGGACGGATACTTTGAAAGAAAAGTGAAATCTCTCCCAAAATGGAAAAGATCTCGGCGATTCTGCGTCTGGTTTTGGAGTAGCAAGGAATCAAAGGATGAAAGGCAGCCGGACGCCAGACGTCGGACTCCGGCAGGCACTCAGTTTTAATATAAGATAGATAGATAGATAGATAGATAGATAGATAGATAGAGAGATAGATAGATAGATAGATAGATAGATAGATAGATAGATAGATAGATAGATAGATAGATAGATAGATAGATAGATAGATAGATAGATCCCCTTAGTAGAAATTAAAATACAGAAGTTTGTTACAAGCTGCTTCCAGGAAGTTATGAAATATTTCAAACTTAGCACAAAAAGAAAACATGTTTGCAATGGTAATATTGAATGGGATTACAGCAATTTACATCTACGATTTACTATTTTACTCTTAACTCAACAGATGTCAATGAATGTTTGATTGACCCTCGTCCTTGTGCACCAGGCACCTGTCAAAACTTGGATGGCTCCTATAGATGTATCTGTCCTCCTGGATACTCACTGATAGATGAGAAGTGTATTGGTAAGGAATTTATTCTTGTTTTGAAAGAGGTCTGGGTAAAGGACTGGAATTTGTGTGGCACCACCCTTATTTTTTCACAGAGAATAGTTAACCAAGAGCTTGAAAGGAGCAAACACTGTCGTCTCCAGAAGTACCCTGTCTGCCACTTAGATACTAGAAAATAGTGTGGTGTTGGCTCGTATTCAAATTAGGAACAGAATTCTTAGTGTATGTTAATGTGATAAAGCGGAATGAATGCGAAACTCAAAAATATACACGATTGTTTAAACTTATCTGGGAGGAGTTGAAATGCTCCTCACATCTTGATTTCCTAAGCTAAAAAGTGTCTTCTAATTACTTTTCCCCTTCATTTTTCCCTTTCATATCCTTTCTTTAGCAATAATTCCTTCTTGATTTCTCCCCCTTTCCCAGGACTAACTGAAGACTGTTGCTGGTCACATAATAACTGCAACTGAAATACTCTTTGCCAGCAAGCTACCTTGAGTCATCCAATGGATGCTTACACTCTTGTGGAAATGAGGCTGAGAGTGTAATATTGGTTGTGCTGAATCACAGTTTCAGCACAACACTTAGTATGATTAATACGTGGCTTTTTTCTAGGTTATGCTTGTTTCTATTTTTGGTAGCCTCTAGTAACATGATTTGACGTGGGTAAAACATCTTCATGTATACCAACATTATGTGTCACTCATTAATACAACATCTCTCCAGCTGGTTGCCCCCTGCCATTCCTCTACATTGTTGGAATATCCCAAAGAGGTGTTTTATATTGAAAGTTACATCCTCAATGTAGCAATGTTACAAAATTTTGAGATTTAAAAAATCAAGTCTGCAATTTGTCCCATCAGATAAAGCATAACAATAAGTTTAATTTGACACATAATTCACTTTCATATCTCAAGTAATAAAAACGTTATGGCCATTTTCATACTCGGAAATTAGCATCTTGGTCCCTATTGATTTTCTATGGACATAACAAAAAAGCTGTGATTGTGGACAGTCAAAAGCCCATAACCTTCTTAAAAATTAAGAGAACTGAATGAAATTTTCAGTTATCATACATTGAACCATTCTGAAACACATATAAAATAATCTAACTTGGATGACCTGAAATTAAAGCATATAATTAGTTAGTTACCCAATTGTAGCTAATTTCAAACTTCAATTTACTAGATCTAAACATCTATCCATTTCTTAATAAATGATTAACATTTTTAAATAGCCTGTCCAAATAATATTCACAAATAATTCACAATAAAACATGATTTTTAAATCTCATTTACATCAATTTATAGGCCAAATGGAAGGAATTTAGTGTTCAATTGCTGTAAATTAAAGTCAATTTAAATCGGCTTTCTAGTGGGTTCACGTGGAACGCGCTGGTTTAGAACGTTCACATTGCACTGGATTTGTGCCCTCAAGTGCCCAGAAAAATACTGCGGGATATAAAGAGCCCAAAATGAGCTACTCGCTATAGAAAACTTTAATAACAGGGTTATATACATGCCCCATTTAATGTAAAAATAAGGTACATACCTTTAATTGTTTGCTTTATAAAACCCTGGGGCTGCGAGAGGTTGAGGAGTGAGATAGTGGTTTTTAAATTACTCTAACTATTTTACAAGGCCATAAAAACTAATAATACCTTTTGCGACGGGGTCTTTCAGCGATTTTCCATTAATGATTTACTAGGCTGAACATTTTCGATTGCAACAGCCTAGTAAAAATCGCGTTTTAAACCCGCCCCCTCTAAACAGCGCCAAAATCACACACAAGGGGTAGGGCAGATGCTCAGCCACGATTCAGGTAGGTTTTGTAACATACCTACTCAATAGGACCTGGAATAAGATTTTTTGATGGTAAACGCACTAAGCCGAGTAGTTTTTACAACAGTCAGCATTTAAATGCACTACTGAACGCAATGCACAGCCCTCTGGGCCAACCTTTCAACTATTTGAGCAAGCATATATTCAAATTTTTGTTTAAATTAACCTTCAAAAGTCATCTTTTCAAATTGTTAAACTTTTTATTAGCATTCAAAATCAAGTTTAGGGTGGTAAATACAGAAAGGTTTCCATAAATTGAAGTCCAACCACAATGTTTATAGTAGTGTGAATCACTAGCTTGTTATTGTGTTTACGTAAACTACAGTTCGGTTTCCAGAAAGAACATTTAGCTGTGTTATTTGATGTACACATTTAAGTGTAAACAATCTTACAAAGAAAGTGACACAAAATTTAAATAAATTCTAAAATTCATAACCTCATAATTAACATTGAAACTTAACTAAAGCAAAATATTTCATCTAATCATTTAATTGGATTAAAAGCATTGCTGCAGGACTATCATTTTAGTCATCTAAGGCCATCTCATGTGAACAGTTCTGATAAAAAATTACTGACCTAAAATATTAACTCTATTTCAATCTTCACAGATACTACCTCACCTGCTGGATATCTGTTGCACTTTCTATTTTTATTTCAAATTTCCATAATTTGTAGTTTTTTTGCTTTTTTTAAACCCAGTTAGATTGCAATGAGTCTGCGTTTTAGGACTGAAATATGGATAAATTATAACCATTTAACTCTCAGTTACTGGATGCACAACACCACAAAAAGAGCTAATCACTGGCCTTTGCTTCCAACCAAAAATGAAAAATTCCAAACTGTTATTCTGGATTCATGTGAACCTGTCTTCTACACATGGATATAGCAATGCTGAATTTTCAGATCCTCGCAAACAATATTGAATCAGTAGTACAGAAATAGGGCCTTTCAACTCGCCACCCATGACAACCACGATGCTAATCACATTGGCTTGCATTTAGGCCTGTGTTCCTCTATGCTTTTCTTACGCAAGTACCTGTACAAGTGCCTTTTAAACATTACCATTATATTTGTCTCTGTCATCTCCTCTAAGAAGGAGGGTCTCAACCGAAACATCACTCATTCCTGCTCTCCAGAGATGCAGCCTGTCCCACTGTTACTCCACAATTTTGTGTCTATCTTTGGTTTAAACCAGTATCTGCAGTTCCTTCCTACACATTTCCTCTAACAGCTTGTTCCAGGTAACCAGCATCTTCTCTATGAAATGCCTACCCTTAAGATCTATTTGAATTTCTTCCTTCCTACCTCCAACTTGTGCCTTCTTCTTCCCCACTGCCATGAAAAAGACTCTTGACAATCTGTCCTATTAAAGGGCCTGTCCGACTGTACGAGGTAATTCAAGAGTTCTCACGAGTTCTCCCCTGATTCGAGCTCGTGTAATGTACGTAGGGGCTCGTACGAGTAAAAAGTAACAATTTTTTTACTTGTGGACATTTTTCACAGTGTTGAAAAAACGTCACGAGTTTTCCAGATTTCCCGAGTACCTACCATTACTCGTATGAGTCGTTACGTGACATCCACGAACTCCTACGTACATTACACAAGCTCGAATCAAGGGAGAACTCGGGAGAACTCTTGAATTACCTCGTACAGTGGGACAGGCCCTTTAGGCCCCTCATAATTTTATAAAGTACTAGACCAAGGGCAGACCCGTTGGTTCTACTCCCCCAACGCAGCCGTTCCCTACCCGTAGCCCCCACGGGAGACGTGGTCCTCCAACTCAAGCAGCTCAGGAATGAGCAGTGCGGCTGGTTTTAAATGGCGTCTTTGAGGCGAGATGCGGGCGCCAGCGGCCGTTATGGTCGCTGGCCAGCAGGAGGCAACAAAATGAGTGAGTTGGGGGGGTGGGGGGGGGGGGGGGGAAGGATTTAATGACAAATGTGGACATAAACATAACAGATCTAATGAGGAGTGGATAGTTGGAATGAAAAGTGAAATGTCTACCCAAATGGCTGTTTCTATGGGTGAGAAGCCAGTTTATTTTTGAAATATTGGGGGTGGGGGGGGGGGGAGGGAGAGTTGGATTTGATTAAAAACATGTATTGTAATGAAAAGTGAAATGTCCACCCAAATGGCTGCTTCTATGGGTGAGAAGCCAGTTTATTTTTGAAATATTGGGGGGTGGGGGGAGAAGGATTTGATTAAAAACGTGTACTTAAACACGACGAAATGTAATGAGGAGCGGGATACTTAGAAAGAAAAGTGAAATCTCTACCGAAATGGAAAAGATCTCGGCGATTGTGCGTCTGGATTCGGCGTGGCAAGGAATCAAAGGAAGAAATGCAGCCGGCAGCCGTACATGTAAATGGATCCATTCCGATTGGACATCTGCGAGCATCGGCCATTCCGATTGGACATCTGCGAGCATTGGGCATTGTGACATCACATGATGAACGAATCAAAAGGCAGAAAGGCATCCGGACGGCAGCCGGTCGGATGGCACGAGAGTTTTATATAATATCTAGACCAAGTGCAGACCCGTTGGGTCTGCTCCCCCAATGGTGTGATCCCCCAACCCAATATTTCACCATGCACCCGTCTCCTCCAATGGAACTGAAGCCGTTCTCAAAAGTAAGATTCCAGCACTGCCCTGCCTCTTTAAAAAAAAATCCAATGGCACCTCCCCTGCCTGCTGCAGCAGTGAAAAGTTCAGTGTTCCTGTCTTGCAACTTTGTTTCGAAGTGTGTTGGAAGCTGACATGTAAATGGAGAAGCCTGTTTATTTTTGAAATACTTGGGGGTGGGTGGGGGGGGGGGGGGAAGGATTTGATTAAAAACGTGTACTTCAACACGACAAAATGAAATGAGGAGCGGATACTTAGAAAGAAAAGGGAAATCTCTACCGAAATTTAAAATATCTCGGAGATTGAGCGTCTGGATTGGGCGTGGCAATGAATCAAAGGAAGAAATGCAGCCGGCAGCCGTACATGCAAATGAATCCATTCCGATTGGACATCTGCGAGCATCGGCCATTCCGATTGGACATCTGCGAGTATCGGGCACAAATCGAAAGGCAGGAAGGGCGCTGGTCGGCAGTCGGTCGGATGGGGCCAGAGTTTTAAATATATACTAGACCAAGTGCAGACCCGTTGGGTCTGCTCCCCCAATGGTGTGATCCCCCAACCCAATATTCCACCATGCACCCGTCTCCTCCAATGGAACTGAAGCCGTTCTCAAAAGTAAGATTCCAGCACTGCCCTGCCTCTTTAAAAAAAAATCCCTGCCTGCTGCAGCAGTGAAAAGTTCAGTGTTCCTGTCTTGCAACTTTGTTTCGAAGTGTGTTGGAAGCTGATAGGAATGAGCAGCCGTCAACGAATCAAAAGGCAGGAAGGGATCCGTACTGCAGGCGGACTGATTTGAGTTTGATGGATGGATGGATGGATGGATGGATGGATGGATGGATGTTCGTTCGTTCTCAGGCACCTCTCAGTCTCCTACATTCTTGTAAGAATAAACCCAGCATATCCAGTTTTTCTTTATAACTACAACCTTTTGTTCCAGGCAACATTCTGCAGAATATCATCTCTATTCTTCAGATCGCGAACACATCATTCCTGTAGTGTGGTGACCAGAATTGTACACAATGGTCTAACTGATATTTGTAAATCTGCAACATGATGTCCCAACTGTTATTTATAATCAATATCTCCGCCTATAAAGCCAAGCACTACCCTAGCCACCTGTGTCACTGCTTTCAGCGAGCTCTGGACTTGCACCTAAGGAACCTTATGTATGTCAACATTCCTAAGATGCCTGTCATTTACTCTACATCCAACCAGTATTTGACATGCTAAAGTGCATTACCTGGATGAATCAGACATTCTACCTTTATGCTCAGTTCTTCATCTACATGTCTCTATAAACTTTTCTAGGTGAGAAACGGGTCAGAGTGATCTCAGCTTACTTTATACACAACCCATTCACAATTTTATACCAGCAAATAAAGGTGGCATAGTGGCCAGCTGTTAAAGCTGCTGCCTCACAACACTAGAGACCAGGATTGGATCCTGTCCTCGGTATGTAGAGCTTGCATGTTCTCCTTCTGACTGTGTGGGTTTCTTCCGGGTGCTCCGGTTTTCTCCCACATCCCAAAGACCTGCAGTTTGTAGATTAATTGGTCACTATAACGTTGTTCCTAGTGCATAGGGAGTGCATGAGAAAGTGGGATAACATAGAACTAGTGATAAAGGGTGATCAATGGGCAGCATGGACTCATTGGGCCAAAGGGCCTGCTTCCCTGCTGTATCTCTAAACTCATCTAAAATACTAGATTATTTGAATAATTTACCATTAAGCAAGAAGGTATTCCACAAGTTTATTTAGATCTGGCTCCCTTCCTCTTGTTCAGAGGCTAATAAACCGAGAGGAAAGTAAGACCTACCAGCTTCACCTTAACATCATACTGCAGCATACCACTGCCCTCCTGATTGTAGCCTCTCTCCCTGACCCACCTACTTCCTATGCTGCTCATGTTTTGCCTCCCTATGCAGCTCCAGTTGACAACACCTTGATGTTAAAATAGCATAAGGCCTCTTTTTTACTATTCGGTAACTGTGCGGATGTCAACTTGGATGGCCTTGGTGTGTAAGAAGATAGAGAACAATAACAAGGTTTTGCCTTGAGTTAGATGGAATTTTCCATATTTATGGCCTTACCTGGTTTACTCCATTGTAAATATTGGGTCACCCAGCACAAATGTTTCAAACTACAACATACTTCCATAACAAATAATGAATGTTGCCACACTGAGATCTTATTTTGTTTTTAAGATATTGATGAATGTTCATCCGACCCCGGGTTATGTGAAGCTGGCACATGCAAAAATACTGAAGGAAGCTACACATGCCGTTGTGCTCAAGGATCTGTACTGTCGCAAAATTTAAGAAAATGCATTGGTGAGCCTGTAATAATAATCATCCATAATTAATAAAACCTCTATTCCAGGATTAAAATGTAAAAATGTTTGTGCATCATACAGAGCTTCTACCAGAGAATAATAATTAAAGAATTAATTTCTCTCACATCCCTAGATAAAGAGAATATAGAATCCCCAATCTCTCCCTGGGAGATGTATAAAGATTGCCAAAGTGTGTGGTTAGAAGTCAGATGAATTTTAATGCTGAGAATGCAGGTATATTTGAGTAGAAAGAATGGGAAGAGACAATTTAAAATTACGGGTACAATTCAAAATGCGAGACAAGATCAGAGTGATATGGGAGTATGGAAAGTTGGTTAAAATTGTTACAGGATCTGGGGCTTTATAAAGAAAGAAATACAAAGATGTAATGATGAACCTTTATAGTACACGGGTTTGACCACAGGTGAAGTATTGTTTCCAGTTCTCATGCATTTTTGGAAGGATGTGAGCATCCTAGAGGGGATATGAAAATATTTACAAGAATGCTTCCGGGGAAAGGAGAGTTGAATTAAAAGATTAAAGTGAAAACAACATTTTTGTTAAAGGAATATAGGTTCAGTGGAGATTTGATGGAGCTGTATAATATGATCCTGGAGCTTAGATTGGACTTTGTTGGCCAAAAACGAAGATGTCAAATGGAAAATTCAAGTAAAGCAAATTGAGGTTCAGAGTGACATTTGGGAATTAAGCAAAGTTTTAATGCAAAATGCACCTCCCCCCACCCTGCCCCCAAATCTCTGTTTGGTTTCTATGATATATCTGAGTTTTATTCTTGTTTCACAATCTCATAATGGCTTATTTAACTTTCATTGGCATAACTTTGGTCCTCATGTTAAAAAGCAGCTATAAAAGTTTCCAAAGGTGATGGAAAGACTGGAGGAAAAGCTAGGTGCTGAGAGCTCTTTTATACCCGCATTAAGGATGCAATTAAGCACACCTGAGCAATTACAAATGCCTGTGAAGCAATGTCCCAAACCTTTATGGTGCCCTGAAATGGGGGGACTATATATGAACACAGCTGTAATTTCTACATGATGAAACCAAAATGTGTAAAAATGGCCTTTATTAAAATCTGACAATATGCACTTTAACCACATTAATTGTTTTTATCTCAAATTGTGGACAACAGAGGCAAATAAATAAATGGGTCTTTGTCCCGAACATTATGGAGGGCATTGTATGTGTGTTTGTGTGTACATGTGAGTATGTATATATACACATTGAACATTTTTTTTTCTCTCTCATTTATTATATCGTTTGCAGTGTACTATGTTTACATATTCTGTTGTGCTGCAGCAAGTAAGAATGTCATTGTTCTATCCGGGACATATGACATTAAAACACTCTTGACTCTTGAATCTTGAATCTAATGTCTGTGCGGGTTTTGGAATCAGCCAAAATGTTCAAGGGTAGGTTTGGAGAGATATGGGCCAAAAGCAGGCAAGTGGGACTAGTGTAAATGGGACATGTTGGTCAGCGTGGGCAAGTTGGGCCAAAGGGCCTGTTTCCACAATCTATGACTAGGTAATTGGATGGGCATTTAAGGGGAAATTAATTGCTGGGAAATGGGAATCAAGGGATATAAGAGTCGGTAGGAAATGACACAGAGGGAGAAGATGAATGTTCTTGATGAATGGTAACGCAGGCTCCAAAGACCAGGTGGTCTATGTCTATTCTTATTTCTTATGTTCCTATGAAGGTTGTGTTCCCTGTACAAAGATAGTCAAACTCATCAGAAATAAATTTATTGTTGAATCTTTGAGGATGAGGGACATACAGTGTAATTTCAGAATTAAAATGTTTGTGACTGAAATCATGTTTCTGCACTATTATTGTTCAGAGATAATAAAAAAATGATAAAGTAGTTAATTTGTCCTAAGTATTCATGACCACATAATTCTTACAATGAGTATCATAAATTGTTACAGAAGTAACTTATTTAGTACTGACGCTTTCAATTTTTTATTTCATTTATAGATGTGAGAGAGAGCTTTTGCTTCTCTAAATTCGAGAATGGTGTGTGCTCTGCACCCAAATACAGAAACATCACAAAATTTACGTGTTGTTGCAGCTTCATGCCAGGTGAAGGATGGGGTGTACCTTGTGAGATATGCCCCAAAAAATCAGAAGGTAAGCACATGGCAGTGCACTAAATTCATATCTACAAATGAATTAATTCAAATACATATTAGGATAAACTTTTGAATTTCCATGCTATTATTTTTTTAATTAAACAGGCATACTAATTGTAGGCCTGTTGGGATGAATTATGTTGGCAGTGCCTGGTAGTTTCAGTGGGTACCGAGGTGTTCAGCTCCCAAATAAAGAAAGACCATTGTAAGTCCCAGATTCTTGCCAGCCAGAACTGCATTTAGATCAAAGTTCCCATTCATTTACATAATAATTCTTCACCAGAGGATTAAGAGTTATTTATTTATACAAGGTAACAATTGATTTTTAGCAACAAAAAAGAACTGCTAGAGGAACGCAGCGGGTGAGGCAGCATCTGTGGGGGGAAAGGAATTGTTAATGTTTCGTGTCAACACCATTATCAAAATGTGAAGAATATTGCTTCAAGAAATCTAAATAATTTTTTAACATCTCGGAGCATCACAAAGATTTAACTACTGTGCCAAAGCCCTGCCAGTTTTGACAAGAGGCAATGTTCCATCCCTGTCCATTCCCCCAACAAAGTGGTTTTCATGCATGTCCAATATCTGAGGTCTCAGAGGAATGCTGCTGCCTAGGGCATACTTGCCACTGAGACCTCAGTATGTCTTGCCAAACATTCCACATTCCAAGGGTCAGCTCAGGCAGCCTAGATAAACGCACACAATATGGCACAATTAAATATAATTGAATTATAATAATATTATGTAATGGAATCATTTTTCAGAAGTAACCCAGGCCTGTCTGAACAAATATAACTTAAAAATCCAAAGAAGAATGATGATGCCTAGACAACCAACTAAATAGCATACTAAAGGGCCTGTCCCATTTGGGCGTCAATTGCGCGTCACGCAGATGGCGCACAAAGATTTTGTACATCCCAAAATCCTGGGGCGGCGCGCGCAATCGCGCATAACTGCCTACGCACCACGTACCATGCGTGAATCACGACGCGTGCATCGTGATGCGTAAATGATGTCATGCAAATGACGCCCAAGTGGATCAGGCCCTTAAGCATTCAAATTTTTGAGGAAGTTTTGCCCTGTGCATTGTCAAAATCTTACAATTTTATATCTAAAAGCACTGCAAATATCTTCACCACTATAAGCAGCAGTATATGAAGGATTGACGTCAGAGAATTCTTCCCATGGATGGACTTCAAGATAATAACAATACAACTGCAAGCTTTCTCAAGAGGCAGATGATATGATAGTCTGTTGGAAATTCCTCCAATTCTATTAAGTCAGACCAGACCTCCACAGGATTAACCTGTCTACTCCCACTAGCCCACTGCCCTCTCCACTGCTACTGTAAGGCCACATCTCATTCGTGCCTGTTTGCCTTCTCCGGTCGCATTGTTGGATTTTCGCATTGTTGGATTTTCATTCTCTGACATGTCACAGAAGAGAGGTGATAACCTATGTACAGACATACATCTGATTTCAAGGGTACATCTGTAAATCCATTTTGTAAAACTTAGTTGATTTAGCTTTTTCAATTTCATTGTAGATGCATTTGAAAAACTGTGCCCCAGTGGCTTAGTGGGAATTACAATTGATAGAGATGGTGCACAAGTAGGTAAGGTCTGATATTTCTTGTATTTACTGTGGAATTAAAGTAATTGTCTGTTTGAATGCCTACAATTGAAAACGTAATGAAATCAAAATACATGATATATATATATAATTATAGTCAACAATATTTGAAACGAATTGCT
The DNA here is from genome assembly GCF_028641065.1 of Leucoraja erinaceus. Classification (NCBI taxonomy): domain Eukaryota; kingdom Metazoa; phylum Chordata; class Chondrichthyes; order Rajiformes; family Rajidae; genus Leucoraja; species Leucoraja erinaceus. The sequence goes on along the minus strand of NC_073412.1, from coordinate 10,940,286 downwards.
TGATGTATAGTTCCTTCTTGTGGCTATAAAATTGATCAATTTGGAAAAAAAATATTATACTTGAGAATTTACTACCACAAGAAAGAATAATCCATGAAGCAGGCAATTGAGAGCTTTGCTCTATATAGTGAGGAAACAGCAACGTATTAATTTCCTGAAGGAAATTCTGCTATGTGTCTTTTTTGAAATATTAGACTTTTGATTATTGGATTTGTTTTATTGATTTATATAAAGTAGATGCATTCATTTAAAATGTGAATCAATTTAATAATTGGCAATATTATATTTCCACTGACAATTGAACTATAAACGTTTTCTACATTTTTCCTTGTGAAAGACACGGATGAATGTTCTATAAACCCAGGAATGTGTCAAAACGGGCAGTGCATCAACACTGATGGTTCCTTCCGCTGTGAATGTCCATTTGGTTTCAGTATCGATTATAGTGGAATCAAGTGCGTCGGTGAGTTCCCTTTAATTGTCAAGAAAACAAATAATACAACTAATATTCTTTGTTATCACGTCACTTTCCAAATGGGCAATTCCTTTCTGGTTTAAGATTCATAGTAACAATTATACTTCCCTCCAGCATTATTTATGTTATTAACTGTGGACCACAATGAAGGTATTACGGGAACAGCAACAATTTTGATCTCACTTGAGGGAAATTGCCAAAACATAGCAAAACTTAATTATTTTTAAATGGGAAATGGCTCTGAATTCCTAGTGTGAAGGAAGTGATGTAATATGTAAGTGAGATGTTAGAGAACAACCAGAGTTCTTTTCAGTCCTTACTTTAACTTGACGTGTTTTTTTTATTGAAAGTAAACATTTCCTGTATAATATATACCTTATATTTTGTAAAGTTTGACAGGATTGTAGTATCAGCCAGAAATTCTATCAATTTCACTCCCTTTGGCCCCAACACCAAGTACATCAGCGTGAGGTAGGTGCCATGATCACATGTTGACAGAAATGAGCCCAGTGTTGATATTGCACTTTAAAGTCTACATTACAATGGCGTACCCTGTATCTATGCAAAAAATGAGCACAGCTCATTTTAGAAATATCAATCTCTCAAACAGGCATGAAGTTTTGGAAATAGTAGTATACATATTTTTAAACAAATACATTCTAGATTATGTAGCTGCTACATTAAGCTAGAAGTGGAACTACTTTCAAACAGGTCAGAGAATGTAAGGTCAAGAGGTTGCATTTTATGTCCTATTTCCTATGCAACAGATACCGATGAATGCTCTGTTGGTAATCCCTGTGGCAATGGAACATGTACTAACGTTATCGGAGGATTTGAGTGTGCATGTGAAGAAGGATTTGAACCAGGACCCATGATGACTTGTGAAGGTAACTTTTTTTATTTTATTTTTACACAAGTTATGATATAAAGTCCTGGTATTTGACTTTATACTGCTGTTTATTTTGGTGTATGTGATTAAAAATTATCAGAGTGAAGCATGAAATCAGATTTTACCAGAGTGAACCGTGAAATTGATCATTTCAGGAGTTTTGCATGAAAATTAGACTGCGTTGTTCAGTCAGCCATCATTTGTCACTTCCAGAGCAATTAAGTGTTATTTGTACTTCTATTTCAACCTGAAATTCCCATGACCTGCCCACCTCAAGATCCAGACCCTCTAATTTCCCTGAGGTCCAATCCCTTGCTGCTTTGATTGCCCTAGGGTCCCATCCCGATGACACTTGGTCATCGACCATCAAGTCAATTTGTCATTTTGTCAAATAAGTCCCCAATGCTCTCTTCCCAACTCTCTCCAGCTACCTTTGCCTTATCATGATACAGGTGGTTCAATGGAGCTCCCTTGTTTACTGCTCATCCAATGGCTGACCTGATCGTGACACATAAATGAGAAGATGTAACCACAGTTTAGTATCTTTGGAACTAGTTGAAATATGGGCACAGCATCTAACAGCTAGATCTTATTCTGAGCACAGAAGATCATAGTTTCTAAGCCTAAATTTTCAATTGGTCTAGATCAGTGAGATATTTTAATTGTGACTGGAGGCAGAGGTGTGGACACACCAAATGGCATGGTCTGCTACAATGAGGAGCAAAACAAAATTTGATTAATTTTTTATACTTGTCTAGTCAGATTGGCCAAGCACATGTTTACTGAGGTGATGAAGTTAGAATTGAGTTTAGTTTAAATGCATCGCTATATATTTGGTGATGTGCTAGATAATCGACACATTCAATTAAATATAAATTAAAAGCAAAATTGAATGGCATTAAGTACATTGCACAATAAAGTTTGAGAGCTCAAGATAACAGTTTATTATTATTTGTTTCCAATAACAGATATAAATGAATGTGCACAAAATCCTCTGCTTTGTGCATTCCGTTGTGTTAATACCATAGGAGGATATGAATGTAAATGTCCTACTGGTTATATTCTCAGACAAGATGGAAAGATGTGTCGAGGTAAATTCAAATTTCCATTTTAATGCTTGGTATCTTTGCCTTTTAGGCAGTATATTACATGTTAAGCTTAGCAATCTTAATCTTATCATTGTAATTATTAATAGTAAGTTCAAAACTGAACAAACCGTCCATTTTCTACTATCAAACATAGGATACCAATTTTGGAAGAACCATTCATGCATTTTGTTGGAAGTTATTCCCTTTATATTTAAGTCGACTTTAAAAGTTTGGTGTGTAATATGCCCATTTTATATTCAGCATGAAAGGACAAACTGCATTCCTTATTTTGGATGACAATGAATCAGCAATCAGATTTACTGATTTCTCTTTCTGATTTAATTTCATGTGTTTGATTTAAACATAAAAAATAGGTGCAGGAGTAGGCCATTTGGCCCTTCGAGCCTGCACCACCATTCAATATGATCATTGCTGATCATCCAACACAGTATCCTGTACCTGCCTTCTTCCATAACCCTTGCACATGCTAAACTCCCTCTTAAATTCCAATGAACTGGCCTCAACTACCTTCTGTGGCAGAATATGATATTGTAAAAAAAGTTTTCATCTCGGTCCTAAAAAAACTTCCTTAAGATCTTCCAACAAAGATCCAATGTCAATAGATAATTGATAAGTTAGATTCTCTTCAAATCTACATTTTTTTTTTAAGGAATACAATTATTTGTTGCTTAATACATTAAGGCCCAAAAAATATGGCCATCATATTGCCAATTATTGCAATGCATTCCAAATTTACCATTTAAAAGAAAAATATGGATGACAATGCGCATTGGTGTAGAAGCATCATTCCATAATTCCAGTTAGCTCTGTATACCCTTCAATGTTCAAGTTGTTAAACTTAACAACTTTTTTAATAGAACAATTCCAAGGTAACTGGCTAAGCACAGTGCAAGTTAATATTCTGAATTTGTTTTAATATCATTGCCATGTAGATTAGTGTTTTCATTATTTTTAAATAATGAAAAAAACTTCCATTACAGATCAGGATGAATGTAAGGAGCAGCATGATTGTGCCCTTTGATTTTGGAAAATGATGTGTATTTGCCCACCTGGATTAGTGCGTCAGGCAATGCATTCATTTGATTATTCCTGCTAAACTTGACAATAACACTGTGTTAGATTCAGATGAAATCTTAAAAAAATGTTGACAGTTTAAAATCTTCATTTTTTTTTTATAGTTTTGTTTTATACGTTTGAGCACTGACAAGAACATTCAAATTTATGGGGATCATTTCGAACAATCCACTCCACATGAATTGGTGTGATTTATTTTTCTTTCTGTTTTTTTTTCGATTTTGGGGATTAAAAATGTTAGTTTTTTTTTGTATTAAACCAAAAAAAATGCTCCATCATATTAAAAGTCCAAGCTTTGGCAAGGCAAGCTACAGCACCTTTCCGAGGAATGGTTTTCATATCATTCACAGTCACTGCATGGTCCTATTCCCCCTTTGTAACTGTGACCGGTACCTATCATGACATCTTACCTGATTAAATTTCCAACCCCTTAAGAATTTTGTAAGTTTCTATAAGAGGAAATTATAATTAAAATATTATTACAATTTCCCTTTTTTAATAGATAATGTGATAATGTTATACAAAATCAGTATTTTTGTTCATAGCTCTCTTTGGTGAAGACCACCAAAATCTTACATTTGTTTTAAGGAATACAATTATTTGTTGCTTAATATTCATTAAGGCCAAAGAAATATGCGCCATCATATTGTACCTTCTTAAAGCACTTAACAGGCAATGTGATTTATTATTCCAAAAACAATAACATTTGTAGAAACAACAACATGAAGATTCACTTCAAATCTACAGTTTTTAAAAGAAAAATATGGACTAACACAGCCACTTCCGAGAATTATGGACCTTCAATGCGCAGTTGTGTAGGCAGATGAGACAATTAATCCAGCATCTCATTCGAACAATGACACACCATAATTCCAGTTAGCTCTGTATACATCCTTCATGACATGTTCAAGTTGTTAAACTTAACAACTTCCTGACTCAGTCAAAAATCTCTCAAAGACCCAAATTAATATATACAAGTCCAAGGTAACTGGCTAATTTAAAGCAAGCACAGTGCAAGTTAATATTCTGAATAGAGGTTGTTTTAATATCATTGCCATGTAGATTAGTGTTTTCATTATTTTTAATGTTTGTAGTGATAATGAAAAACACCTAATGTTACAGATCAGGATGAATGTAAGGAGCAGCTGGATGATTGTGCATCAAGAGGAATGACTTGCAAGAACTTGATTGGAACATTCATGTGTATCTGCCCACCTGGATTAGTGCGTCAGTTGGATGGTGACGGGTGCACTGGTAAAAAAAAATCTTGATAAATACCATGCCATTCAGCTTAGACTACTTGACTTCATATTTGCAACATGTCATGTTAAACCTGTTATATTTCAGATGAAAATGAATGTCGCACCAAACCTGGCATTTGTGAGAATGGACGGTGTATGAATACTCCAGGTAGTTATAGGTGTGATTGCACTGAAGGATTCTCTGCCAGTGCCACACAGACAGAATGTGTTGGTGAGTTTCAAATCTTTAACGATTGATGATTAATGATTTTAATTCTAATTCTAATTTTACAAGATATATTATTGTCTACATTTGTTCAGTATTTTGCTGTTACACCATCTTAATCTGCAATACTGCAAAATCACAGTTTTCACATTTTAGTAGGGGTGGGAGCAGAAGGGAGCTACTTCTCAAAACATGGTATGCACTACAAGGGAGAATATTAGCAGAAAATTACACAATTTGCCTCAAATGTCCCATGCACTATTTGTCATTGATACATAGTTATAGCTAAAGTTTATTTTAATTGGAAGTTTTGAATAAATTAAGTGCCATTGTATATCAGTTTTAAAATAGAATGATGCATTGGTAAAGTTTAGTAAACTGGAGAGAGCCAAAAATGGGCCACAGCTGTTATATGAGATCTGAGACTATGAACAAAATGGGGAAATGAATGGGGAATGGAATTGCTATGAGAGCCGTCATTGACTCAGTGAACCAAACGTCCATATATGTCAAATGAAAAAATCAGAAATATTTCTTACATTTGCTAATCAATCAGATACTGACTGATGACAAGCCTAAATTATGGTGCAATTTAACAAAGCAATGTCAAAAATTATTTTGCACAGCAAAATAAAGAGAGGACAACAAGCATGGGATTATGAGATAAAGGAATAATACAAATTAAAATGTATAAAGGATCTTCAAACTTTTACTTATTTAAAAATCTGCAAAAATAAGACTGAAGGAATTAGTCTTTACAGTGTTGCATTTCAGTGCCACCATGATAGTTTGGCAATAATCAAGACTTTTCATTCTATTATAAAGATTAACACATATAATGTAGAACAGTACTGCACTGGACAAGGCCCTTCAGTTCACAATGTCCCTGCCAAGTGGACAATTCCCTTTATATTTGGATGCATTCAGTTATTATCTAAAATATAAATTTCCCAATTTCCATATTTAACTACACCCAGGCTGCTGCCTGAATTTGCTTGCACATTCACTCTTCAATAACAGTTAAAGAGATGGACTCACTTGGATTTCAGATGGAACATGCACACTTGTGGAGATGAGTAATTTAGGGGTGTTATAATTGACAAAGAGTAGAGCTTTATTCTTTCATGTTGTTCAGTTGCAAGAACATGGTAGAGAACTACAGCAATTTTTGCAGCAAGCCAAAACCGTTAAGCAGCTACTTATTATGTCATTACTTATTAGTTAATTATTTGTCGAATTGGTACAAGAAAGTAGTTGCAGCTAATGATTATTTTAATTGAACGTTTTACAATAAATTAAGCACCACTACGTCAATTTGATAATGGAATGATGCATTTGTAGATAAACTGGAGTAGGTATGTTTACTGCAACATACCATAACCTTTTGTTTACACAGCTAGATACTGTATTATACTTAGGCTTTTATATCCAGCCATTTTGGAATAGGAATTTACATTCAGCTTCAGCATGAATTATGATTAACCTTTGCTATTTTTAAAGATTATTATCATCAAAGGAAATTAGATTTTTATCATTATAAATATTGGTGTATTTTGATATGCATTAAGTTTAACCTTAACGCATTGTAAATGTATTTATTATTTTAGTCTTTATTATTAGATCTTTCATATACAATATGGCAACAATGTTCAAAAAGGAAAATGAAACCTTTATAGATATTGTCCCTTTCCTGCAGAATTTGTTTTTGTTATTTAACGATCTGGATAGAGATAGTTAGTAGATGTAATTAAGGCATACTGGCTACCAAATTAGTCAACAGTATTAAAGTAATGCAGTATTAAAGTAATGCAGTATTCCATGGCATACTGACACACTTGGATTCTTGCAGATAACCGCAAAGGTTTTTGTTTTGGGGAAGTGCTACAGACCATGTGTCAGATGGCCTCCAGCAGCCGAAATCTTGTTACAAAATCAGAGTGCTGCTGTGATGGTGGACGTGGCTGGGGGACACAGTGTGAAATCTGTCCGTTTCCAGGAACGGGATCCTTTAAGAAACTCTGTCCACTTGGACCTGGTTACACCACAGATGGAAAAGGTAATTATGTCAGCTGCTGTTCAAAGATACTCATTGTTTGTTTAATCATGTTCTTCATGAATCATTGAATTGGCATTGTTTTGTGATATTTTCCGACAATAACAGCTTTATTTTCCGTAGGATTACATCAATATATGGCACAGAAACTGGCCATTCTGCCCAGTTAATCCATGCCAGCATCTAAATCTATCAGTCAAACCCTCTGTTCCCTTATCCCTTATTTGCCTGTCCAGCCTCTCATTTAATGTCTCACTGTTGTTCTATTCAACCACTCCTCATGTCAGCAAGTTCCCCATTCTCACCACTCTTTGGACAAATAAATGTATTTTGGATTTACAATTGAATATCTTGGTGATGAAGGTATATTGATTATTTCCTACTTGGATGCTTTCCCATAAATGAAAATATTGTCTTGGTACATAACCTATCAAAACCTTTCATATAAGGCCACCAGTTAACTTTTTTTAAAGGAAAAAAGCGATCCAGTCTAGAATAGAATAGAATAGTTTCTTTATTGTCATTGTAACATTGTAACAGGTCTGTTCATCATTTCATGATATGTGTGGTCCTGTAATTTTATGTTATTGTTATCAATCGTTTCTATATCGGGACATAGGAACAGGATATATAAGCAATTAAATCTATGCTCACATTGAGGGTAAACAGTGCCAAAGGTTGTTTAAGTAATAGAAAAAGGATGGTTGCATTGTTATAAATATATATTTCTTTGGATACTGTTTTACATAGAATATTTTACGGTTAAAGCTACTTCAGTATATTGCTTGATAATGTTCTATCCATTGCTCACAATAATCTTGGAGAAAAAACAGATTACCATTTGGGGAGTAATTATCAGAATTAATAAATAAAATACATTTTAATCAGATAACAATACGGGGATGAAATACCCGTGGGAAATCAATTAATTTGGTTACAGAACTATGAATGGAAAATTAAGAAAAATTTAGATTGTGAAAAGATAATAAAAGGATGTGGAAATAACAAAGTGGTGTAAAGGCTATATCACAGATTCATACAGGAACAGGCAAGAAAGTGAATGAAAGTGAAACAAAATAAATGTGTGTTCTCTGCATTTAATAATAAGCTTAATATTGTACTTGCTTGTCTTGGTTTTTGGTCCTCCAAAATATTCCAAATGGAATATAAACTGGAGGTGGTGAAGGGAGGGCTTAAGCTAGAAAGGGTTATTGGGAAGAAAGAGCTACTTGTTATTGGGAAGAAAGAGCTACTTTAAATTTAGTTGCATCTGGTTGGGTAACTATAGTTGGGTGGAGATTATTCCATGCTTTAATTGTGCAGGAGAAGAACGCATTGCTGTATACATCTGTACATATACATGTACATCAAATACATATTAATGTTATCTCTAATTTCCCTGTGATTGGAGCAGAACACAATAACTTAGAAATATTATGATTGAATTTTGAACCTTTAGCTGGTTAGATGTATAAGCAAATTATAAATCTATTCCTTTAAATCTGCAACAACTAAAGAAAAATTGTGAAAATTGCACAGTGCCACTTGTAATCATGTGGCATTCAAAGAACAATAACTTGCTCACTTTTGCTCAATGTTGGTTTCATCTAGACTACTTAGGCTCCTTATTCCTGAAAGGGGAGAGTCACAGCCCTCGTATTCAAGCCAGCAGTTGACTGAGGGTAACGTCAAGGCATTTGTAAAAATGGTTAATGGGAATTAGGTGAACTCTTCTCTGACTGGAATCACAGTCAACACAAAAGATGGATATGTTTGATGGGTGTAATCATCTCAGCACTATGAGTTAACAGCAGTACCAAGCCGAACCTCCTTCAGCTTCTTCCTGAATTTCAGAGCTTCAAGTGAGGAGCAAGGCATTTGATAGCACATTGTTCAATTCCATTCATAACTCCTCAGATAACAATACAGCCCACCTCCAAATGCAACAAGACAATGACAGCATTCAATCGTGGGCTAAGACAAGTGACCTGTAGTACCGAGGTCATATAAGTGCCATCTATCCTTATAATTCTAAAACTCTGATCTTGGATGTGTGTGTGTGTGTGTGTGATCACATCTACTCGAAGAAATGACGCGCTAACGGTAAAATGTTTACATATTCCAGTTGAGATTTATCCAGTGAAATCAAAAGTCGCCTTATTTGAAAAATCCATGCACTATTTCTTGAGTTATAAATCAAAATGTTCTCAAATTTGAAGAAACTTGGAAAAAAACAACTGCTCTCTTCCCCCGCCCCCCCCCCGGGTACTTTCTGCCCCCAGAGAAGTCGAGCAAGTCAAGCCCTGTACTTGGAGCTCTCTGGTCGGGTTTATCTCTGGTCAGGCTGTCTCGGGTCGGGTCCCTCTTCTCCCCTCCTCCTCTCCCCCTCCTCCTCCTCCCCCCCCCCCCCCCCCTCCCCCCCCTCCCTCCCTTCTTCCCCCCCTTCCTCTCTCCCCCTCCCTTCCTCCCCTCCCCTTCCCCTCTCTCCCCTCCCCTCTCCCCCTCCCCTCTCTCTCCCTCCCCTCTCTCTCTCTCCCTCCCCTCTCTCTCCCTCCCCTCTCTCTCTCTCTCCCTCCCCTCTCTCACCCTCCCCTCTCTCACCCTCCCCCTCTCTCCCTCCCCTCTCCCTCCCCTCTCTCCCCCCCCCCTCGCGCCCCGCCCCTCCCCTCTCGCCTCCCCCTCCCTCTCTGTGCCTCTGTGTCCCTCTCTGTGTCACCCTCTGTGTCCCTCTCTCTCTACCTCCCTCTCTCTCCTTCTCTAGCCGCTCCTGCGAGTTGGGGGCTATACGTGAGTGGATAGGGCGGGGGATGGTGTAAAGGAGTGAATGAATAATATTAATATAATATCAATGGGGGTGGTTATTGTGTGTGAGGGGTTGATTAGTGTGTCTGTGATGCCGCAGGCCGCCCCTCCTCCCCCCGCAACTGCGCGTTGAGTGGACGGGACCCACCCTCTTGGTCTAGTAACAAATAAAAATCCAACTATCACACCTTCAGACCTGATGGTTGCTACCATTGTCAAAACATTTGCCATCAATATGAAGGTGTCAAAATTGACCCGCAACTTAACTAACAGCATAAATACTACAAAAGCAGCTTAGAGACTGGGCCACCTATGATGAACTTCCCTCTTGACTGTCAATGGCCTTCTGCCATCTCTAAGTTAGGAGAGTAATGCCATATTCTCACTTTCCTGAATGAGTGTTGCTCCAATACCAGTCAGCAACCTCAACATTATCCACCGAAAGACAATCTACTTGATTGACAATCCATCCTCCGCCCTATTTATTTCCATCCCAGCAGCATCCCAGTTGCAGTATTAACCATATAAAATACCTTGCAGCAACTCAACATGGCCAAAACTTTTGTGGCCAAAACCACAAAATGCATCACAGAGGTGTAGGAATGTCATAACATGCAGAATTCCCTCCAAGACAAATATCTATGGCTTAGAAATATACTTTCACAGGGTCAGAATCCTGGAACTCTTTACCGGCACCATGAAAGTACCTTTACTTCTTCTTCTTGCATATGGCATGCACAGCCTAAAGTTGTAGGTCAACTTGTTCTATTTGATCTTGTTTGTGCACGTCAGGTTGATTGCATTAGTCAAAACAGAGTGGACCACGTGAAGTTTGCAATCTCCCACCCCAGTACCTTTACTATAAAAACTGCAATGGTTCAATAAAGTAGCTTGCCACTATCTTCTCAAGGACAATTAGGCATGACCATGAAATGTTGAACTAGGCAGCGATGCATCCATCCTACGGAGAATAAAGTGGAGAAAAATAATTCCACAAGCCCATTAAGCCAAATAGCTTGAAAACATAGAACAACATCGAAAGGAAATAGAGGTTCAAGTATCAATGCCTCCTCCTCACATCCTTTCCCCTTACCCCCTCCCAATAATCCTTTCACGTATGACAGAAGTTCATGTGCACCTCCTCTATCCAGATCTATTGCATTCGGTGTTTCTAATGTGACCTCCATTACACTGGTGAGACCTTTTCGCTGAACACTTGCTTTCAGACACAAGGATGGATCTCCAAGTTGTTTACTATTATCACTCTCCTACCCATTCCCATACTGACCTTTCCATCCTGGGCATCCTCCGTTACCAACATGAAGCCACACAAAAAACTGGAGGAACCACACCTCATATTCTGCCTGGGTAGCTTTCAACTTAACAATATGACAATTGAATTCTCCAATTTTAGGTGACTAACCTGTAAACAGCCCCCTCTTTTTTCTCCCACTCCCACATCTCCATGTCCCCCATCTGGAGGCACACCCATTTTTCCCCTTACCGACTCCCATCTATGATTCTTCTCTGGTTTCACTATACATCACTTAATCCTTACCTCACACCTTCTGTCTGTTCATCTCTGGCATTGTCCAACCATCTGCCTGCTTAAAAAAACCCTCACCTGTATCCATCTATCACTAGCCGTGCTTTGTACTGCCTCTCCTCTCTTCCAGCTTTCTCCCCTCCCCCGGCTATTTTCTTTGCATTTAACTTCTTGTTAGAAGCAGCAGATCAGATTATATATATTACATTTCTACATCTTTATCTATGTTTCCCATGCACCTGGTAAACTCTTGATGTACTGTGGCTCAGAATTTGCAACCTATAGTGTGTGGTCTATGTGCATCACTGATTTCAAAATAAAGATTGTACTTACTTTGTATGGAAACTGCAATAGGAATTTGTTGAGAGAAACCACCTCTGTTTTAGCAAGGCCCTTTGAGATAATATGGCTTTGATATCTTTCTGTGAATTGGGCAGGGGTACAGAACATGGATACACACAAATATTCAAAGAAGTCTATGTTAGCAGGCTAAGGTGAGCCTCCATTTCCATCACTTCTCTTAGCTGGGTGTTAAGGCCAACAAAAAAAACACATTTTTCTGATATTCAAAAATTCAAAATCTATTTAAACAGTTAAACAATTCCGAGGAATTCATATCACCATCAATTTGTCCTGGACCAGCCACATCGATGCAATGGCAAGAAAGCACAACAATGCCTCTACTTCCTTAGAAAGTTTATGAAGTTTGGTATGCCCCCACTAGTCCTTAACAACTTCTGCAGATGCGCCATAGAAAGCATCTTATTGCGATGCTCACTGCCTGGTTCTCCCCTCTTCCATCAGGCAAGAGGTACGGAAGTTTGAAAATGCATATCTATTGATTCAGGAACAGTTTCTTACCAGCTGTTATCAGGCAACTGAACAGTTCTCTCATCAGCTAGAGTGCCGTCCTGATCTCCCACCTTATTGGAGACCTTTAAACTATTGTTAACTTTACCAGATTTTATCTTGCACTAAATGTTGCACCCTTTAACCATTCTCTGTGCACTGTGGACGGCTTGATTGTATTTTCTTCGACTGGATAACACGCAAACAAAAATTTTTCTTGTACCTTGGTACTTGTGACAATAATAAACTAAACAAAAAAGTTAAAATATTACAATTTTACTTTAAATCATAAATCAAAACCATTAAAAAAATTTTACATAAACCCCAGAAATTTAAGAAACTATAAACTAAATAACCAACGATCATAGCCGTTTCCATCCATTGAATAATGGAGAAGCTGTCCTTTTGCCAGGTCCACCTGGCACAGATTGCATGCGCAGATTCTTCTTGGTGGAAAATTGTTGCTAATTTGTGATTCCTTGCCAGATTCTGATGTCCACTATTGGAGCTCAGGCAGAACACTTAGGTCAATAGCAGGATACAATTTTAGGATCTCTTCCTGTGTTTCATACAGGCAGGCAGATATTTCATACATGTGAGCAGTGACGCAGGCAGCTGAACATTGCTCTGTAAAATCTGGGCCTACAATTTAAGCAATAAACCCCTATGCTTCCTCGCTATAATAGTAATACTCGACCATTGTCCATTGTATATTGGATTAAATATATAAAATGATCAAAATATCTTGGCAAAGTGATTTGAGACAAATGATTGATGTGTATGGAAGTTGATGTCAGTTGTGATAAAAGTAGGAAAAGTTTTGCTTGTGGGTAACCACCAACAAAATGCACAATTTGGCTGATCAGTATCACGTGCTTCAAGTTATTTGTATGGAAGGTTCAATATAAACATATTGTGTAATGATTCCACAAGATCTTAATACTAATAATTTATTTTGAAAGATTATTGGCAAATTGCCCAAGTTTTCAACTGAAAGATATGATATGTGCAATATTTCTTTAAACTGAGGTGCTTCTAAATTTTTAATGGTAGACAAAAATGCTGGAGAAACTCAGCGGGTGAGGCAGCATCTATAGAGCGAAGAAAATAGGCAACGTTTTGGGCCGATACCATTCTTCAGACTAATGTGAGAGTGGGTGGGGGCAAATAAGAAAGGAAGAGGTGGAGCCGATGGGCTGAGGGAGAGCTGAGAAGGGGAGGTGAGAGTAAGGACTACCTAAAATTAAAGAAGTAAATGTTCATACCGCTGGGGTGCAAACTGCCCAAGCGTAATATGAGGTGCTGCTACTCCATGTTACGGTAGTCCTCACTCTGGCCATGGAGGAGGCCCAGGACAGAAAGTCGTATTTGGAATGGGAGGGGGAGTTGTAGTGCTGAGCCACGGGAGATTAGGTTGGTTATTGCGAACCAAGCGGATGTGTTCGGCGAAGCGATCGCCAGGCTTACGTTTGGTCTCACCGATGTAGAGCAGCTGACATCTAGAGCAGCGGATGCAATAGATGAGGTTGGAGGAGGTGCAGGTGAACCTCTGCCGCACCTGGAAAGACTGCTGGGGTCCTTGAATGGCATCAAGGGGGGAGGTAAAACGACAAGTGTGGCATTTCCTGCGGTTGCAAGGGAAAGTGCCCAGAGAGGAGGTGGTACGGGTGGGAAAGGACAAATTGACCAGGGAGTTATGGAGGGAGCGGTCTCTGCGGAAAGCAGACAGGGGAGGAGATGGAAAGATGTGGCAAGTGGTGGGGTCACGTTGGAGGTGGCAAAAATGACGGAGGATTATTTGTTGTACGCGACGGCTGGTAGGGTGGAAGGTGAGGACAAGCGGGACTCTGCCCTTGTTACGAGTGGGGGGATGGGGAGTGAGATTAGAGTCACGGGGTATAGAAGAGATCACGAGGTATAGAGAGCCTCATCTATGGTAGAATAGGGGAACCCCCGTTCCCTGAAGAATGAGGACATCTCCGATGCCCTTGTGTTGAACACCTCATCCTGGGTGCAGATGCTGCATAGACGTAATTGGGAGTAAGGTATGGAGTTCTTACAGGAAGCAGGGTAGGAAGAAGTGTAGTCCAGATAGCCATGGAAGTCAGTGGGTTTATAGTGGATGTCAGTCAGGAGCCTATCACCTGCAATGGTGCTAGTGAGGTCAAGAAATGGTCCAGGTGTATCTGAGTGCCGAATGGAAGTTAGTGATGAAATGGATGAAGTCTGTGAGTTGTATGTGGGTGCAGGATGTAGCACCAATGTAGTTGTCGATATAGCGGAGGTAGAGTTCAGGGATAGGGCCAGGGTTACTCTCAAACAAGGATTGTTCGACGTACCCTACAAAGAGGCAGGCATAGCTATGGTCCATGCGCGTGCCCATAGCTACTACGCCTTGTATTTGGAGGAAATAGGAGGAGTCAAACGAAAAGTTATTTTGGGTAAGGACCAGCTCCGCTAGGCGGAGGAGAGTATCAGTAGACGGGGATTGGTTGGTTCTCCGGTCGAGGAAGAAATGGAGGGCTTTGAGACCCTCCTGGTGGGGGATGGAGGTGTAGAGTGACTGGACATCTATGGTGAAGATGAGGGAATGGGGGCCTAGAAAATGGAATTCCTGAAGTCGACGAAGAGCGTGTGAGGTGTCTTGAACATAGGTAGGGAGGGATTTAACCTGGGGGGATAGGATGGAGTTGAGGTATGTGGTAATAAGTTCGGTAGGACACGAACAGGCAGAAACAATGGGTCTGCCAGGACAATCAGGTTTGTGAATTTTGGGAGAAGGTAAAATTGGGCCGTGCGGGGCTGTGGAATGATGAGATTGGAGGCTTGGGAGGGCAGGGAGCCAGAGTTGATGAAGTCAGTGATGGTGCTAGAGATAGTGACCTGGTGCTCGTCTGTGGGGTCACGGTCCAAGGTTAAGTAGGAGGAGGTGTCTAAGAGTTAGCACGTGGCCTCAGCCTTGTAGAGATCAGCGCACCAGACTACCACAGCACCTCCCTTGTCGGCGGGTTAGATCAGTGTTGTTCAGGTTGTTGCAGAGTGAGTGGAGGGCTGTACGTTCAGGAAGGGAGAGGTTAGAGTGAGACAGGGAGTGGAGAAGTTGAGGCGTTTGATGTCCCGCCGGCAGTTTAAAATAAAAAGGTCTATGGCTGGTTTAGTGGCTCAAACCATCTCAGCATTATGAAAATTTTAGGATACGTTTTTTCAGACCATGTTAGAATCAAGAGTGTTTTTTTGTCATGTGCCCCAGATAGGACAATGACATTCTTATTTGCTGCAGCACAACAGAATATGTAAACATAGTACATAACGGGAGAAGAAAAGAAGTTCAGTGTATGTATACACATGCACACACTGAATGCAACTACTTTAGTAGATGTAGTTTATTGACAGAAAGCAGCATGCATTCATTCCTAAAGATTTATCTATATTTGAGAAAATAATTCATTTCAATTGAAACAAATTAATATTTGGAGATTATAGTTCATGTGAGTCATCTATTACTTTTAATATCTTTTGTATTTTAGCTGGTAGCATCTTTTCTCACTCTTATTCCAGGATAAAGGACATTTGTGGGACAATGCTTAGATTGCTAGCTTCCAGCTTCAACAACATCAGAAATTATAGATTTGATTTCCGTGGCATTCTTTGCAATTGCACTGACCATGCAAGAGGTTCATTAGAACTTTAGAGCCGATGCCAACCAAGGCCACATTGTCTAATACACAAAATATTACAGTTTACGATATACACCAGCTGTACTTGCAGCCTGTTTATTAAAACTAAATACACAAGATTAGTTACGTTTTGGCTGAAAGCTGAGCTGCTCGAAATTATGGAATTAATTTTGTCTTCACATTTATGGGAATTGGCAACTCTGCTCTTTCTAGATCTAACAGAAGATCAAAGTATGTTTGAAGTAGAATTTGCCCATAAGCAAAATTATTTTTAAAACTGGCACATTGGGATCCAAATTTCCATTCTTAACAACTGACGAAGACCAACAACAGTAGCCTTCCAACATCAACTTCACACTGCTCCATCCACTAGCTGTTCCTAACACGTGCTTCTTGCTTTGTACTTCTGAAGCTTACTATTTAAAATCTCAGCTTATGTGTATTTGTGCTGCCAGAAGCAGTGGTTAGATTTCAATAAAATCACAATCTACTAAAAGCACAAAAAAACAATGTACTGAAAATCTAAAATTAAAGCAGAAAGTAGAAAAAACACTGGCAAAAGGGGTGGGATAGACTGGTAGGTGAGAGGTGAAACCTGATGAGGGGAGGATGTTAGGTAGATGGAGGAATCGTAGGAAAAGAAAAAAGGCAGATGGAACCAGCTGGCAGAGGGGGGAAGGAATGGGTAAAATTGGATAAGGGATGGGTGATGGGCAGATGAAATCAGGTGGAGGAGGAGATAGGAAAGTGAACCATGGGAGTACAAACCCAGGTAGAGGAGCAATTGGAGCTAGTGTAGGCATTGGGGGGGGGGGGGGGGGGGGGGGGGGTTAAGGGATAGAAAATGTCAACAAAGAGAAAGAGACCCAGGATTGAAAGTGACTGGGGGGAACAAACAGGGAATTGGAAAATTGTTTTTCATAACATTAAGCTAGCCAAATGCTGTTGGCAGAAGAGAAGGCTGGGAACAGACAGGTTGGTGTAGGAATGGGAAGGGGAGTTGAAATGACGTGCCACCTGTCTACATGCAAATTGTCCGCAATGGCCATCTACTTGGAGCTTCCAGTGGCATATCATTTCAGATCCCCTTCCCATTCACACCCTAACTTATTTATCTTGCCCGTTGTTGGACAAAGTGCTGTAGTAACTCAGAGGGTCAGGCAGCATGTCTGGAGAAAAAGGATAGGCGACGTTTCGAGTTGGGACCCTACTTCAGACTAAAAGTAGAGGGTGGGGGTGAGGGGGTGAAGAGCTGGAGGCAAGAAAAGACCAGGACCAACGAGGGCCAGCCACAAATTACCTCAGGCAGTGTGATGCCCTGGTGGGCAAATTGTTGGCAGTGAAGGTGTGAACTCGAGGGATACAATGTGGTGAGCTAAGAAATTGGTTAAACAACCTAGGGGGCAGAGGGGGAAGGAGAGTGCAATGTAAATAGAAGTTACTTAAAATGAGAGAATTCAACGTTCATACTGCTCAGTTGTAAGCGACCCAAGTAAAATATGAGGATAGCTCTTGAGTCTTTATTTTGGGAACACTCAGCAGGTTAAGCAGCATTTGTTGAGAGAGAGATGTCTCAGATCAATAAACAACTCCAATAAAGGATCTGTGAGTTGAAACACTTCCTTGTTTCTCCCTCCACAAATGCTACCTAGCCTACTGAGTATCTTCAGCATTTTCTGGTTTTATTGTGATAAAGGTATTCTGTGGTGCCTGTTAGCTTAAGTTCCACTAGATTCCAGTTGATTTCAAGTAGCTTGCCTTGAGAAACAAAAGAGAAAAAATGGGATGATGCAGGTCACAATGCAAATTTTCTTGAGTCCCAACACAAAATATCTGACATGCAATCAGTGCTTAATTTGTGATAGTACCAGCATCTATAAAAAGATAAAACTAGATTTTCAATTTTGGGAGATTTTTTATATTTCAATAAGATTACTAAACTTTAAAAAATGAAATGTATTAATTACATTAAGTGGTCAGGCTGTTAAACATCTCTAGCAGCTTATAGGACGGCAATCAACCATAGATATCAACAGTAAGGAACGATATGCATTGTGGCACCTTTTTGTCTACAAAAAAAAGCACTGCCTGCAACTATGCTTGATTCGTACTTAACAATGTGATTAACACAGAGTGAAGAATCTAACAAGTTTGTCTGTCAGATTAAGGAATGCAGTGTCATAGATGGGCTTTGGGCCTTCAGCCCCCAAATCCAACCAGTACCAACCCATTTACACTAATCCTACATAAGATTAGCAAATTTGCTAATGATAAGATTAGCAAATTTGCTGATGATACGATTAGCAAATTTCCTGATTGTGATGATACAAAAGTTAGTGGTTTTTCAGATAGTGAAGATGGTTGTCGAAGATTACAGCAGGATCTGGATCGATTGGCCAAGTGGGCGGAGGAATGGTTGATGGAATTTAATACAGAAAGGTGTGAGGTATTGCATTTTGGGACGTCGAACAAGGGCAGGACCTACACAGTAAATAGTGTTGTAGAGCAGAGTTTTCTAGGAGTACAGGTGCATGGTTCCTTGACGGTCGAGTCGCAGGTAGATAAGGTGGTCACAAACACTTTTGGCACTTTGGCTTTCATCAGAGTATGGAGTATGGACGTTGGGAGGTCATGTTGCAGTTGTATAAGATGGTGGTGAGACCGAATTTAGAATATTGGGTTCAGTTCTGCGCAGCATGTTAAAGGAACGATATTGTCAAGCTTGAAAGGGTGACTTGGGTGAGTGGGCACATGCATGGCAGGTACAGTATAATGTGGATAAATGTGAGGTTTGCATTTGGCAGCAAAAACAGGAAGGCAGATTATTATCTAAATGGTGTCAAGTTGGGAAAAGGGAAGTACAACGGGAGCTAGGGGGTCCTTGATCATCAGTCAATGAAAGTAAGCATGCAGGTACAGCAGGCAGTGAAGAAAGCGAATAGCCTTCATAACAAGAGGAGTTCAGTACAGGAGCAAAGAGGTCCTTCTGCAGTTGTATAGGGCCCTAGTGAGACAACACCTGGAGTATTGTGTGCAGTTTTGGTCCCCTAATTTGAGGAAGGACATTATTGTTATTAGTGCAGCATAGGTTTACAAGGTTAATTCCCAGGATGGCGGGACTGTGGCTGGGCTTGTATATTCTGGAGTTTAGAAGGATGCAAAGGGATCTTATTGAAACATATAAGATTATTAATGTTTGGAACGCTAGAGGCAGGAAACATGTTCCCGAGGTTGGGGAAGTCCAGAACCAGGTTAAGAATAAGGGGTAAGCCATTTAGAACGGAGATGAGGAAACACTTTATCACACAGAGAGTTGTGAGTCTGTGGAATTCTCTGCCTCAGAGGGCGGTAGAGACTGGTTCCCTGATCACTTTCAAGAGAGAGCTAGATAGGGACATCGGGAGAAGGCAGGAACAGGGTACTGATTGGGGATGATCACCCATGATCACATTGAATGGCGATGCTGGCTTGAAGAGTCGAATGGCCTACTCCTGCACCTATTGTCTATTGAATAAATCGGCTAGATGCAAAGAGTCTCTTGCCCAGAGTAGGGCAATCCAGGACCTGAGGACATAGGTTCAAGATGAAGGGGAAAATATTTAATAGGAATCTGAGGGGTAACATTTTCACCTAAAGGGAGGTGGGTGTATGGAAGAAGCTGCCAGATGAGGTAGTTGAAGCTGGGACTATCCCAACGTTGAAGAAAATGTTAGACAGGTACATGAATAGGACAGGTTTGGAAGGATATGGACCAACCGCAGACAAGTGAGACTAGTGTAGCTAGGATATTGTGGGCAAGTTGGGCCGAAGGGCCTGTTTCCACACTGTATGACTATGAATACCAAACTTCTTGCACTAGGCAATGTTCAGTGAAGTCTCATCAAATCAAGTAATTGGTGTTAGATGATACGCTTTTTTAGAATGGTATTGGATCCATGCTATTGTGATTCTATTGGTGCACAGAGGAATAATATTGATAAGATAGCAGTTTGTAGAATATATCTAGTCATACCTCACGGATCATCCTGCATTACTTGGTTGTGATATGGCCAGATGTATACACAAGACATACATTATACAACTGTATTGGATCAGATATTTAGGAGAATTACAGAAAAAATATGAGCCATGAGGTTGCAGATAATAATTCATTCTTTTTTGGAATGCATTCTAATGGCATAACCCTCATGAAATCCAACGTGGGAGCCAGAAATTGCTGTAATTTCCCAATCATTTTCAGTGAGGAATCCTCACAGACCTCTACATGGACTGCTTTTCCATTGATTTCAATGAGGGGGGGGGGGGGTGGGGCTGGCTGTGAGAAACATTGGTAGGGAATAATTGATTTCGATTTTTATTTTAAAAATCCTTCAGATGTATTTAATTACAGTATATTAAGCGTTTCTATTTTATTTTTCATATTTTAGATGGATTTTATCGGTTCGGAAAGCTTTTGAATATTTAAAATATTGAAATATCTTCTCAGCTTTATTTGTGGCAAAATTATTTTGTCCTTCCTTCACCGCACCCCCACATACATGTCTCTATTACATTGTAGCAGTGCCTTTCTGTGAGAGCTAACACCAGCTCCGTGCTGCAAGTTTCCATTGGGCCAAATCACACAAGATACTGTGCCCTCCATAATGTTTGGGACAAAGACCCATCATTTATTTATTTGCCTCTGTACTCCACAATTTGAGATTTGTAATAGAAAAAAAATTACATGTAGTTAAAGTGCACATTGTCAGATTTTAATAAAGACCATTTTTATACATTTTAGTTTCACCATGTACTGGTTTCGGAAACATACAAAATTTTTAATATAAGGAACATCACTTCAAAATTCCCAATAAATGTTCGTTTTTGCATCTGTACCATTTGATTATTTTAGATGTCTTATTATGTAACAGTGATTTATGTCTGGTATAATTCTATAAGAACACAACTTTTACAGGTGAGTGAACCTACCTAGATATTGGGTGTTCTTAGAACAGGCTTGGACTCGGGATAAATCACAGTCTATTATCCTGTCAGCCATTACTGCTTTAACTCAGAAGGAAAATTAATAATTAGTGATGACGGCAATATGAAGGCAACTACTTTGGAACTCTGGCATATTAAAAATCAATACCGATGAAGAAAATGAGAAAAATATATATTTTAGCTCTGTCTTATGATATTGTTTTCGTTTTTAGTTTTAGAGAAACCGAAATATATGGAGTTACTTTCATTAATATTTTGTTTTCTTTCAGATATTGATGAATGCCGAGTCCTTGCAAACACATGCCAGAATGGACAGTGCATTAATACTGTTGGGTCATATCGGTGTCTGTGCAAGACTGGATACACCACAGGCCTCACTGGAACATCCTGTGTGGGTAAGTATTTTAAAATAAAATTGTGGGTGGTGGTGGCCCGTCGGTAACGACGACGGTGGGTTGTGCAATCTCAATTCTGGCAAGTTCTGACATGGCTCACGAGTCCAATCCGTGATCCTTACACTCGAGGGCAATGGGGGGAGATGAAGATCATCGCTGGCGGGTTCTAGGCAGCAGCCTTCCTCCTCTCCCTGGCTTTGGTAAGTCGCTCAAGGCGGAGCTCCTCGAAGCTGCTGGCTGCTGTTCACAGTGCTGCGCGCCAGTGTGTTCTGTCGCTGACGCAGGCATCCAGTTGCTTCGGCGCAAGACCACAATAGTGGAGATGGTCCTTGGCGCAATCTTTGTACCGCTTCCTGGGATGCCTACAGTTCCTTTGTCCCTGGGAGAGCACGCATAGAAAACCTGTCAAGGCTTGCGGGTTTCATCTATCCTGATGACGTGATCATTGTCTCGATGCTTGTGAAGCTGGAACTGTCTAATACTTCTAGGTAGGGCACTTTGTCCTGCCAGCGAATGCCCATGATGGACCGTAACGAGCGCATATGGAACTTTTCAATTTGATGGATGTGATTCCTATGCAAGGTCCATGTTTCACAGCCATAGAGCAGGCTGGAAAGCTCAACTGCTTTGTGGACCTTGAGTTTAGTTGACAGCTTGATGTTGTGGTGGTTCAACACTCGTGTACGCAGTCGTCCAAATGCTTGACTGGCTTTGCTGATTCTCGTTGAGATTTCTTTGTCTAGGGAACCATCAGATGATATTACACTTCCCAAGTATTTGAAGGAGGCAACGGCTTTCAGCTGTGTGCTGTCAATTCTGGCGAGTTCTGGTGGATGACTTCCGTTTTGCTGAGGCTGATTGTGAGACCAAAAGCCTGTGTTGCTTCCGCAAATTTGGTCACAATGAACTGGAGGTCAGACTCCTCATGAGCCATGAGGATGCAGTCATTCGCAAAAAAGGGCTTTGAGAATAAGCCGTACTTGCGTCTTGGTTTTGTCGTTCAGTCGTCGCAAGTCAAAGAGAGATCCATCCAGACGGTACTTCAGGTACACGCCAAGGTCGAGGTCCTGGAGTTCGTGACTCAGGACGCAGCCAAAGAAGAGGTTGAAGAATACAGGAGCCAAAAAGCAGCCTTGCTTCACTCCATTAGAGATGTCGAAAGGTGCAGGTGTTTTGCCATTGACCAGAACTGTTCCTGTCATGCCATCATGGAAGAGGCGGATGATCTGGATGAACTTTCTTGGGCAGCCGAGCTTGTGAAGTATCAATCACAGAGCCTCCTGGTTGACCGTGTCAAAGGGCTTTGCAAGTCGACGAAGACTGAGTAGAGGTCCATCTTCTGCTCGATGCATTTTTCCTGGATCCGTCTCACCGTGAAGATCATATTAGCAGTGCTGCGACCAGGTCTGAAACCACACTGAGACTCCAGCAAGCTTGACTCCGCGACCGTATTGATTCAGCGGTTGAGAATGACACAGGTCAGTATCTTTCCAGCGACGGACAACAAGGAGATGCCTCGGTAGTTGCCACAGTCAGCTTTGCTATCTTTGCTTTTGAACAAGGAGACAACAGCTGTAGCATACTTTCTGTCTCCCAGATGCTGGACAAGATGTTGTGGAAGGTGTCTAGTGTCTCAGGACCTGCTGCTTTGTAGAGTTCAATAGGAATTCCATCCGTGCCTGATGCCTTGCCTGTGCTGGTTTGACTGATGGCGTTCTCAGTCTCTTCCAAAGATTGGTGGAGGTCAAGGTCGTCAAGTGTAGGCTTTTGTGGGATCTGGTCGACAGCGACTGGGTCAACAGCAGAGGGTCTATTGAGGAGATCAGCGAAGTGTTCTCTCCATCTGTCTGAGATGCTGCTTTTATCCTTGAGCAGGGTTTTGCCGTCAGCTGCAAGGGGGTGGGGGGGGGGGGGGAGGAGGTCATCTTGGGTGGACCAGACAAAGCCGTGATCAAGCTGTAAAACTGCTTAGAGTTGTTTGTGTCTGCGTAATGTTGAAATTCATCAGCTTTACTCGCCCACCAGCTGTCTTGCATCTCTCGTAGCTCCTTCTGTGCCTTGCTCTGCAGGTGTTTGAAGTGATTCTTTTTGGAGATGGAGGATACGTCGTTCTGCCACTCGATGAACGCCTTGTGTTTCTCCTCCAGGAGTTTGGTTATTTCATCATTGTTTACATCAAACCAGTCCTGGTGCACTCGCTGCTTGCGTCCAAGCACTTCCTTAGCTGACTCTCATCAGCTTTTTGAACTGGTTCTACTTTTCAGTTGGGTCGCCTGTCAGTGGTCCATGAGCAGTCCGGTTGTTGTCCAGCTGGGACTGGTACTTCTCAGTGATGTCTGGCCGTTTGAGCTTCTCGATGTTGAATGATGCACGGAGAAGCTTAGATGTCTTACGCTGTGGGAGAGATGTGCAGGTTGAAAATTGACCTGACCAATCTGTGACCTGTCCAATGCTCAGCTTCCAGCAAGGCCCTGGTTATCTTAATGTCACGGATGTTCCGCTTACGGACAATGACATAGTCGATGAGATGCCATTGCTTGAACCTGGGATGCATCCACGTGGTCTTGTACTTGTTGGCCATTCTGAAGTTGGTGATGGTGAGGTAATTTTCTGCACACATACTCAGGAGGAGTAGACCGTTTCCATTCATCTTACCAATGCCGTGAGGTTCCATCACCTGGGCATAAGCGTTTATGATAGTCAGGTTGCGAGAAGAGGCGAGGGGAGACAAAGCTTCATGAGACGTTCATCTTCCTGTAGGAAGATCCAGCATCTGTTGTAAGAGGGATGTCCTTATAGCCAGGCCAACCCCATGGATCCGATCTTCGTTCTTCTTTCCAGAAGAACGTGTAACCACCCATTGGTTCACAGACTGATCCTTCATCGGCGAAACACGTTTCGCGGAGAGCAGCAATGTCGATCCTGTGCCGAGCCAGTTCCCTGGGGCCTTGCTGTGGTGTCTCTGTCCATGAGAGTGTGTACATTCCATATGGCCAAGATGAGTTTCTTTTTTTGTTTATAGTTTTGACCGCAGGTGAGGTTAAACTGCTGGCTGTGGCTCGCTGGCCAGTTTGTTGATGGCAGGTAATGTTTAGGACACCTTTTCTAGTCCCCTCCCTTACTAGGGTGAGCAATGCTGTCCTGATGGGGGCTGCCACCCTGGAGCAAAGAAGAGTGACCAGTGGTCCATAGGCCGCCTACGTACAGGTTCGGAACTACGACGTCGCTTTGCTCTTAGCCCATTGCCACAGGATTGTGTGGAGAAGAGACTGCACAAAAACCTGTGCATGAATGAGTTTAAGGTGGAGAAGCAATTGCACTGTAACAACCCCACAATCTCACCCGCAGAAGTCAGAGACCAGTGGTATGAAAATTAATCACAGATAGAGACTTATTAGCTGCAATGGATGGCTATGTCATCTTTAGTGTTCTGACTAGCCCTTCACATTCCACAGTGCGTTGCTGCGTCGCCTTTCCAGCCGTTGGTTCATAAAGATCTCTTCCGCCTGGCTCGCCAAACCATACTTTCCATGAAGAATGAGCATGTCCCACAGGTTGAACTGGACTACATAGTACCAGTTGCAAGGCAACGCCTTGACCTGATAGGGTAAAATAATAATGGTTGCAGTAATGAGGAACTTAATTTGCCATGTGATGAATTGTAGCCATTTATTTTTGAATATAATATTGAAACTTATTGAATCATAGAGTTATACAGTGTGGAAACAGGCCATTCGGCCCAACTTGCCCACACCGGCCAACAATGTCCCAGCTACACTAGTCCCACTTGCCTGTGCTTGGTCCATATCCCTCCAAACCTGTCCTATCCATGTACCTGTCTAACTGTTGTTTAAACGATGGGATAGTCCCAGCCTCAACTAACTCCTCTGGCAGCTTGTTCCATACACCCACAAGAATTACCCCTCAGATTCCTATTCAATCTTTTCCCCTTCACCTTGAACCTATGTCCTCTGGTCCTTGATTCCCCTACTCTGGGCAAGATACTCTGTGCATATACCCAATCTATTCCTCTCACAATTTTGTACACCTCTGTAAGATACCCCCTCATCCTCCTGCGCTCCATGGAATAGATACCCAGCCTACTCAATTTCTCCCTCACATCCTCTCGTGCTGGCAACATCCTCTTAAATCTTTTCTGAACCCTTTCAAGCTTGATATTACCAATGGAATCAGTCACTTCAATAATTCAATTAATTTATATTGAATATATATTGTTTTAATTTTATGTTCCATTATTTTTAGTCTTACCAAAACATCCAAATATGTTACATCCACAAGATAGAAAATATAGTAAGATATTTTATAAATGCACGACTGCAAGGTTAGAATAGGTAACAGGGTACATTGTTATAGAAGAGGCTTTTTAAGTTAAGGAGCAACAATGCACAAATGGGGAGAATTCCAGAATGTACTGCTGAAGGTCAGAAGGCAATGTCACAGATAGCAGAATGGGAAGTACAGAAAATATCAACGAAAGTTGGAGGAGGGATTGTACAACTTCACGCTAGTCAATTATCTTCTGATTAAAAAGCGTAACCGTATAGATTCTGCTTTCAAGCTAACCATGAGTATAATTAAGCCAGGAAGTTAGTTAAATATGAAAATTAAATGCCACGCTTTGAAGTTCAACTGTGCATAGCATTTAACAGCTAACGGCCAGAAGCTGACGGTTTATTTTAAAGAATTACATGAGAATTTTAAAAGCACCCATAAAAATTGTCCATTCATTTCCTGTGAGTTTATTCCAAGTCACTTGCCATATATATTGCCAATCCTTTGTTATTGCTGGACCCAAGTAACAGCACTGTGGCAGTACATCCACCATGATAATTCCATTCATTCAAGACAGTTGTTCACCATCATCTCATTGAGCACAATTGGCAGTGGACAATAAATGCTGATCTTCCAAGTCGTGTCCACATCCTTACAGCATCCACGTCTTGTATAGTATCTCTGGCCTGTTGCCAGCACTTCCTTGTGTAACTCAAATGAGGCCCATATCGGAAAATAATTCAGGCATCTCCATTTTAGCCTTGGATATGTTGATAATTCAACCTGCCACACCACGGCAGAGCATTACAAGAGTTTCCCAAAGTGAAGAAATGGTAAGGTTTGTGAATTAAACACAAAGGTTTTAATTGTTTTAAGTTTTAAGTTGAGGACACTGTGTTAGTTGGCAAAGATTGGGGTAGTGATTTTAGAGAATAAAATATGCTGCTATTTGGGCAATGAGAAGGAAACAGGCAGAAAGTAAAATCCAGTCAATCTGTAACAGGATAATATAGAGAATATGAAGTAAAGACAGAATTGAGCAATGCCATAAGTGCTGGCCCCTCAGCCGTGCCTAAACAGTTGGGGGAGGCTTGCAGGGCCAGGATCGCCATTTTGACTGAACATCGCATTGTGTATACGTGAGTGGTGGAATATTGCGTTGGGGGAGGTGGACCCAATGGAAATGGGGGACCCAACGGGTCCGCGCTTGGTCTAGTAGTACATAAAAGGTTTATCATTTATATTCTTATGAATTGCCAGATCTTGATGAATGTGTACAAGCACCAAAACCCTGTAATTTCATCTGTAAGAACACAGAGGGGAGCTACCAGTGTTCATGTCCTAGAGGATACTTGCTGCAAGCAAATGGGAAAAGTTGTAAAGGTGAGTATAATATTAATGTCTTGCAATACAATAACTTATCTGGTATACATTTGATTTTGTTTACTGCTATTTTTCAGCAGATTGAAATCAAATTTAACCCAATTAAATGTGTAGGATGGAACTGTAGATGCTGGTTTACACCAAACGTAGAAACATAGAAAATAGGTGCAGGAGTAGGCCATTCGGCCCTACGAGCCTGCACCACCATTTGATATGATCATGGCTGATGATCCAACTCGGTATCCCATCCCTGCCTTCTCTCCATACCCCCTGATCCTTTTAGCCACAAGGGCCACATCTAACTCCCTTAGATAGACACAAAATGCCGGAGTAACTCAACGGCACAGGCAGCATCTCTGGATAGAAGGTATGGATGATGGGAAATGTCACCCATTCTTTCTATCCAGAGATGCTGCCTGTCCCGCTGAGATACTCCAGCATTTTGTGTCTATCTTAACCAGATTAAAATTGGAATTGGATAATTTTGCATACATTGGGACACCAACTTTTTCAATCAGATGTAGTTCCTGCACACGAGATATTAATGCAACTGGTGAACAAAAGGAGGAAATGCAGGGAAATTATCCAAAAAATGTTAACAATGGTAGGCGATGCTTCAGTTTGTAATTAATAGATGCTATTGTCACATATTTTGTACTGTTGACAAATAAAAATCATAATTAAGCTAGTTCTAAAAAACGAATAAAAAATGTTTGGTAGGGAAAATCCTTCTCTGGTAGAATTCACATTTCTGATCAACTAATTATAAATACAAAGAGAATTGAAATATGAAAAAAAGGTGGCTCTGAAACTGAACTACAGGTGCACAACCTTTTATCCGGAGTTCCGAAAACCGAAAAGCTCCGAAAACTGGACATTTTTTCCAGGATGTCGTCTGCACACCAAAGCTCGCGTTTGGCGCCAAACTTGACCCGAAACGACCCACAGTCAACCCAGGTCTGTACTACTGTAGCGGCTGCCTCCTCCCCGGAGACCGGGGAGACACTTAAACATCTGTAAATCATCGCTTAAATGTGAGTCAGTTAGTTTGGAGGGATTTTATGTGAAGATAATGTTAGTTTGGGGTGTGAAGGGGGAAACTTTAATTCTTAGTCCCTTACCTGGTCGGAGAGGCGGGGAGCTGGGCAATGCCTTACCGGGTCGCCGTGCAGTAAGCTCCGGAGCGCTGTGGCCGCCAACTCCCAACATCGCGGAGCTGAGGCTGCGGGCGTCCGGCCGCGGGCGGCGCCGGTTGTAGCTCAGACCCCGGCAACTCTACCCCTGGCTGCGCGACGCTCCAAATCCAGCGCCCGCAGCCCCAGCTCCACGATGCTGGGAGTCGGTGGCCACAGCGCTCCGGAGCTTACCGCACGGCGACCCGGTAAGGCATTGCCCGCTCCCCGCTGGTATCCCAGCGCTGTGGCCACCGACTCCCAACATCGCGGAGCTGGGGCTGCGGGCGTCCGGCCGCGGGCGGTGCTGGATTTGGAGCGCCGCGCAGCCAGCGGTAGAGTTCGTCGGGGTCGGAGCTACAACCGGCGCCGCCCGCGGCCGGACGCCAGCAGCCCCAGCTCCACGATGTTGGGAGTCGGCGGCCACAGCGCTCCGGAGCTTACTGCACAGCGACCCGGTAAGGCATTGCCCACTCCCCGCCTCTCCGACCAGGTAGGGGACTAAGAATTAAAGTTTCCCCCTTCACCCCCCCCACCACATAAAACCCCTCCAAACTAACTGACTAAAATTTAAACAATGATTTACAATGATTCCCCGGTCTCCGGGGTGGAGGCAGCCGCTCCAGACTTTTCAAGCCGCCCGCGCTACCTACCTAATCTACGCTAAAAATCTTCCATTCCGAAATCGGAAAAATTCCGAAATCCGAGAAGTGTCTGGTCCCAAGGCTTTCGGATAAAAGGTTGTACACCTGCACTAGAAGAATTAAACATGGATCCTTATTCTAAAGAGGTCTTAAAAATCCTTAATCTTTCAAGTAGATCTACTGCCTTCAAGATATTTATACAACGAAATCAGGTCTAGAGTGTATTGATCTGTATATTTTTTAGATTATTTTTCTCATGGAAATCCTATTAATTAATATGAGGCTCAGTGGTGTCTGCGGTATTAAGGTAAGCAGAGACATAAATATAGATTAGATTTGTGTACTTGCCCTTCCCTTAAATGGCAACAACTGGAGCAGTGCTGACATTGTTTCTAAAAATAAATAATTTTCAAAAAATGTTCATAACATACGTTTTTATTACTATTGATAGTGCTTTGCAGTAAAATCATAAGCAGATGTTGATTGTTGGTGATCCACCACCAACATAAATGAAGTTAATCCAGGACCATTAGTTGTGTTATTACCAATCTCAAAATATGATGCAAATACTTTGTTATCAATGATAAATTGTCACTGCGGCATTATAAAATTCTTTGGATTTTGGGTGAATAAGCTGCAGTAAAAATATTTGGCTTTCATAACCCCATTATTTAAACTTGGTTTTTTTTCTAGATCTGGATGAATGCGCTACAAAGCAGCACAATTGTCAGTTTCTTTGTGTCAATACAATTGGTGGATTTACTTGTAAGTGCCCTCCTGGATTCACACAGCATCATACAGCATGTATTGGTAAGTCACTGGCGAGAGATGATGAGCAGGATAGATGAAGAGGTATGAAGTTAAACTGCAGATCATTTTTATACAATGAAGCAATGAGAGACTGATGACTGCCTACTGGCCTTTAAAATCTGCAGCATAATATCATCAGTGATGAACCACAGAAACAAGGGATAGCTTTGTACAGTTCAATACTTTATTTCTGTTGTGCAACAAAATCTGTCAAGTTTCATACTAGGATTGTCACCTTTGGATAGTCATAGAAATAGTTCCTTGGACCCACTATCTATGCCAACCATCATGTTTATACTAAACCCGCTTCTAGATTCATATCCAGGCTTGAGGGGGCAGGTGACCTAATCCTTCTTCTATTTGTGTTCTTATGTTCACTCGAATGGTCCTTCTTCTCAGTAGCAGATTTTGATGCAAAACCTGTTCACTGCAACCTTGCATTCCAATAGATCAGGTTCAGCCTTAACTCACATGCCTCAGTGTAAGTGTGGGATGCAAAAGTAGTGGGACCAGGTTTTAATGGCTGCTGCAGATGTTGGCCTCAGAAGGAGTGTCTCAACACTATTTGATCTCAGTGCTGTTGGGGCTGGGTCCTGACAGCATCTAGAGTCGGGTGTTGGTGGAGTCCTGGCAATACCAGTTTGCCAAGGTGGTGTAAAGTGCAAGGAGGGAGCACCAGCAAGAGTCTGGACTTTGCATTGATGTAATTCCATGTAAGATCTTTACCTTGTGGACACGAAAGTCCACAAGGCCTAAACCTATGAAAAATACGGGCAATCAATGAGCCTTGACAGGATGCATTCCAAATTACTCAGCTTTGCATCTTTCAGTAGGGCAAAGACCATGCAATATCTATCTTGTTTCACATCATCAGACAACCACTTAAAATCAGCAAGGTGAAAATGCTGATTGCTGTCAAACTATATATTGTTCCAACAAAGTATGAAACTGGTCAGAATGTGTGGATCTAGACATGTGTGTTGTGGTGGCCACTTGCACTGGTCCAACATATCATATGCAGCAAAGTTTCTCCCAATGCACTACCAGTGTTTCCATGTGACGACCAGTTGTCAGGAACTGTGTCCTTATAGCCTTCTGACAATGTAAGTGAAATACAATTTGAGGATTTTTGCTCCTTCTCCCAGAGAATTCCAAAGGCATAATGTGAAAACAGGACCTTTGGCCCACCAAGTCCACACCGATCACCCTGTACACTAGCAGTGTCCTACACACTAGGGACAATTTTACAATGTACAGAAGCCCATTAACCTACAAACCTGTACGTCTTTGGAGTGTGGGAGGAAACTGGAGCACGCAGAGAATACCTACGCAATCGCAGGGGGAGCGTACAAATTCAGTACAGACAGCACCTGTAGTCAGGACTATACTTAGGGTCTTTGGTGCTATAAGGTTGCAACTCAACCGCTGTGCCACCATGCCACTCTACAGTGAAGTGCTTGTGATCAATCTAGTTTGGAGTTTCAGTTAATTGTGTGAAATCTGCCATTTTTGAAGTGGGAAATTGTCTGTATATTATATAAAAGCTAGGTTATCTTCAGAATCAATATAAGCAAACTCCCATAATTATTTATTTCTCATTTGCAAGTCTAACCACAGAGATTGAACAAAAAAGAATGAATTGGAGAACGGGATAAACATTTGTATGTTATGTATATATGATTAAAGTACTTTTTTTTTAAATATTGTCCGCTTTTAAGCCATCTATCAAGATATGCAAATATCTCAGCAACATATTCAAATTATTTTTTTTTTGTTAAGTTCACATGTGTTCTGTCCAGGATTAAATTCCACACCAATTTAGTTTTAACTTAATTCTGAACATCTTTCAGATTTAGATTTCAAAGTATTTCATTTCTAGGCATTAAAACAATGGCTACATTTTGCATTTAACTTTTTTTCCCTAAAGGTTAGCATAACTACCCTTGATTTGGCTGATTTTATGTTTAATCTAATAATAAATAGTGACCATAGCAAATTTGTTACGTCTCGTGCAAAAAAAATGCAGTAACTCACAATGATTCATCTACAATACAGAGCCAATTGTGCTAAGGAGGAGTCACATTTCAGTAAAAAATATGGAACAGTTATTGAAGGACTTATTTGCTTTGAGCTGATAATAAATCAGAATAATAGATAGGTAGGAGAAGGTTGCATGGGTTTAGATGATGGTGAGAACCATGGGAATAACATTTATTTGTTTCATCTGGATCCTAGGATTAAATTTCAGACTTTAATTTATTCTTTGATTTGTTTGCATTTTATGTCCCACATAAAGTTTTTTTAAGTGCTTCATATGGGAATGTCGAGGAGGTAGTTACAAGATTGAGGTGATGTCATGGAGACCTTTGGTCATAATTGCCAGTAGGATCTGAAAGTATCCACTTTATAAAAGGAATCGTGTTCTGGGTGTAATGAATGTACTACTGACTATAAAATGTTGGTGTTTTCAATGGATATATTTCCAATGAACTTCCTTTCTTCATAGAATTGCAATAATAACCTAATACTTGAACTTTATACTATGAAAAGTTATAAATTGATTGATCGTAACGTAATGTCATTGAACAATCATTTGTTTCTATTGAGTCGCATGCTGAGGCGAAGCAAATAAGTATCAAAATTGAATGATATTATGCGGTGGAGGCAGGTTCTCTGGATGCTTTCAAGAGAGCTAGATAGGGCTCTTAAAAATAGCGGAGTCAGGGGAGAAGGCAAGAACGGGATACTGTTTGGGGATGATTAGCCATGATCACATTGAAGGGTCGAATGGCCCACTCCTGCACCCATTGTCTATTGATATATAATGCACAATTTTTTAACTAAATTGGCCAATACCTGAGAGTGAATTATCCAATTGAAACTTTAGTTATAGATATTGTAAATTTGGAAAAATAGCACGGATATTAACTATTTAAAAATATAATCCCAATTAAGTAATACTCAACATAAACAAGATTAACATTATCCATGGCTATTCAGAATATTGTAATGATGCAATACTTTCTCAGTATACGTGTGCTATATAGTGTCATTCTACTGGTAAGATGCAGGAAAAGGATACAACCCTTTTAAGGGTACAAAGTATAATTGTTCTTAAGTCAATGTAGCTTCATGCCATTCAAAGTTGAATTTTTGTTTGGTGAGGAAACTTTGCATACTGGAAACACTGGTCCAAAATATCCAGTCTTAACAAAAAGTAATTATTTTCCATCCATGATATTCTGTGATGTCTAGCACCGTCGATACATAAATCATAAATAATTGGTTATGACCCATCTGCAGTATTTACATATTATCATAGTCGCTTACTAAGAATTAGTAATGAATTTTAATGAGATGGAAATATTTCACCCAATACTGGTTGCGAAGTCTGGATCCAAAAAAGTAAAAATACAGCATCTTAATGACTAGACAATAAACAAAATAATTTGTATAAACATCCTAATTTGAACAATTGGGTTACGAAAATGTGAGCACTTGTACTTATATTAGCATTTAATCTCCAAATAACTGCACATTAATAATTAGTTGTGATATCTAAGTTCTAACTTTAAAGAATATATTAAGCATTTCTGGAATTGCAGCCACCTACCATCTCTAATAAGCTATTAAAATCGCTCCAAGAAATATTCATACCTTGTTTTCGAAGTGCAGGTCTGCCAATCTATCAAAACAGTGGTATGTTTCTACATAGAAAACTAATGAGACAACAAGTATGTCATGTATTACTTGTCTGAAATTTAGAGGTTACTTTCACAGATTGACTGAATGCTTTGATCAATTTTCCTTTGATAGATAACAATGAATGTATCGCTGAAACAAATATGTGTGGATCTAAAGGAGTATGCCAGAATACTCCAGGCAGCTTTCAATGTGAATGCCAACGTGGATATTTACTGGATCAATCTGGCCATGGCTGTGAAGGTAATAGAATCACAAAAAAAGTAACAGTATATCATTCCTTTCAAATAATTATGATATGATTAATAATTAATAATGTTGCATTCCAAAGCCAGCATAATAAACTATGTTTAAATAGTTATATTTGCATTTATTATTTGTTCAAAATGCCCAGACAATATCTAGTAATCATGAAATGATCAAAATTTCAAACATGAACTATATTATATCACATTCAAATTACATATAAATATTTACACAATCGTGTTAAAGTAAATTTCATGAGGAAATTTGTTCATTTTGGTTTTAGATTTTCTAATACATCAATATTCAGATACAAATTGATTAGATTATATTGAGATACTGCCAACAACGAAAAATGTGCATATCATAAATTCTTAGTTGATAGTTGAATCAAAAAGCTTGGGAGAATTTTAACTCCTAAAATTGTCAGCTCCACATCAAAAAGAATGGTAAACTAATAATAATGTCTGAAGACTGACCCAACCTGTCCATTTTTAGTTTAAAGAAAGTGAGATAAAAAAGAAGTGGGCTAGCAACATGATTCAGGAAGCATATTAACAATTTAAATATTACTTATCTATCACTGCGGATGCATTAGATGTGGAATTTACCTTCAAATTATTCCAATTTAAATATCTTCACAGGTTCACTGAATGTCAGCTGAAATCAGCTTATTTGCTGTAACCACCATCCATGATCAGATAGCCTGCCCCATTTATATTTCATT
Organism: Leucoraja erinaceus; assembly: GCF_028641065.1. NCBI lineage: Eukaryota > Metazoa > Chordata > Chondrichthyes > Rajiformes > Rajidae > Leucoraja > Leucoraja erinaceus. The sequence goes on along the minus strand of NC_073412.1, from coordinate 10,905,993 downwards.
TTTTTCTCAGCTCAACATCTTTCTAATGTCTTCTTTTCCCACCAGGCATTCCAACTTTTCCACTAAAACTTCTCATTCCAACCTAAACTACCTGATCACACATGCTCTCCTCTACATTCCCTGACTGCATCCTAGTGTTGAATTCTTATACCTGACAATCAGGCAAGTTTTCAAATAAACTTTTCAGTGTGTCTTGCTGAAGTCGATGGATAGAGTAAAAAAACCTAATCAGATCATACCAGGTTATGTGATCACAAGGCAGCCTCCACTGTTCCCCTCAGCCTTCAGAATTATACCCTGGCTTTTTAAGTAATTGAAAGACTTGAACACACCACCAAACCATGATGTTCTGTTTGTGGAGATATGCAAGGTACTTTTCAAGTCAATAATGTGTTTATTCTTGTCAAAAGGTACTACAGTAATCTTAGACAGATTTTGATTGTGGTCTTCATTCATCCATGTAAATAATTTGTTTAATTTGGTTGAGTTTGTTACCAAGACTACCATTGTCAAGCTGCATGTTATCATTTGGTTGGGTCAGACTCCATGCTCAGAACAGACGTTTTTAAGTTGGCCAGAATCAGAGGGAAATTATAACAGCTGACTCCAACTAACATCAGTTGGGAATAAATCTTATTATACTTGTCTCATAAAAGTACAGCCAAAATAACCCACATAACAGCTGAATCTTAGTGACCAATCTGAACTTTATTGTTGCTATGTAAGCTCATAAATACTCAACAGGGCAATCACTGGAGATTTTCAGTAATGGAAAAATAAAAAAGAGAAAAGTTGAGAATATGTAAACATACATTGTAATTATAATAAATTACAATCCAACAAAAAAAAATTCATATTGAATGTAGCCACTATTCTGTTATTTCTTTTCTGAATAATTTGCCAGATGTTGATGAATGTGAGGGAAGCCATCGTTGCCAACACGGCTGTCAGAATTTGAACGGCGGATATCGATGCAGTTGTCCACATGGTTACCTACAGCACTACCAATGGAATCAGTGTGTTGGCAAGTAACCTTTTTCTCCAAATTGTATCAAGAAAGCAAACATATTAAGTGATGGAATCCTTTTCACTATTGTGACAGTAATTTGTAATTATTTCAACTCAATTTTACGTTTTCCTCTTAGCACTCCAAACTATTGGTATATGTGGAGATTAACAGTTTTTGATAAAATATTAGACGGCCTCTTCCAAATTTGGAACACTATCACCTTAGCTGGTCCCATCCACAGATGGACCAAGAATAATTAAAATGTCTGCATATCAGGGAGGTACCATTTGATTTTTAAGCACTGTTAGTTCCAATATGACAGCTGATGAATTTACCCAGGTTTGTATTGCCCAGTTAATGCCCATAGGAGGAATATGGCACAGGCAGATTGTGATATCAGTCAACAACAAATCAGATTTGTCACCAGAACTGTGAAATACGATCTCAGCCCATTACTTTAATATGCTCCCTCATGCTTTGCAGCAAAATGTACAATATGCTCCCTCATGCTTATGCAACCAAAGGAAGTACCTCAACAAAACTCCACCTCCACTCCATAAATGCTATTTTAAAATGCATCAACTGCTTGTGTTAGAACACAGACATATTAATTGATTTGCCTGAAATTTACGTACCTCAGGTTCTGCTTAAAAGTCCATAGTCGTAGAGTGATATAGCGTGAAAACAGGCCCTTCGGCCCAACTTGCCCACACCGGCAACGTGTCCCAGCTACACTAGTCCTACCTGCCCACATTTGGCTCTTATCCCTCCAAACCTGTCCTATCCATGTACTTGTCTAACTGTTTCTTAAATGTTGGGATAGTCCCTGTCTCAACTACCTCCTTTAGCAGCTTGCTCCATACCCCCACCATCCTTTGTATGAAAAGGGTTCAACATTAGCACCAAACTCATCTCTGCTCCCTGATAATTCATACACATTTTCTGCCAGGCTTGGAGTATTTCATTGTGCATAATTACCCAGTTGAAGTCCTGATCTGAGTTCTCTTCAGCAGAATTTGTGCGTGAACCTCAGTCTCTGAAAGAGTGGCACCAGGACTACCCTGCTCATTATAAATTTGTCATTGGCAGGATGTGGATATCAGTGGCAATGCTGGTGTTTATTGTTCACCCCTAATTCCCCCTGAACTGGAGAGGCAGTTAAGAATCAACCGCATTGATGAGTCTGGCCCAGACTATGTAAGGATTGCAGATATTCTTACTGGAATATCTTTTGTCCTGTGCTGGCCCAGCTGATCAATTGAACGGTGCTCATCCCATCTGTTAGTTTATTCTAAATTATGTTTTCAGTTGATTGAAAGTAAAAGGGTGAAATAATAGTAAGGGACATATTTCCTAAACACCTGCCTTTTTTTCCTTCGGTGTTCCTTGAACTCCGATCATTTTAGGTTGTCTATCCCAATTACATTATATGGTTTATGTCAAATTATGTGTTGATAGTCCATTTTACATCAATAAATATGCTATTAAAATAGCCTGTTATTACCATTTGGGTTAAAATCAATTTAGATACAAGAGAAATATTGTTTTCAACTAAATCAAGGCTTCAATACATCAATCTATTGCATGTAGCATCCAATCTGTGCCTTATTTGAAGGTTTAGACAATGTTTTATCTGCAGTTTGTTTATTTAGTAAGCTTAAGACAGAACCAAAGACGTCTGCTTAAAATATTATAATGCATTAAAAAAGTCGGTCACACAATTGGCAGTGCTCAGGGTCCATGGTAATTCTGTGCTTAAACAATGGCATTTTCAAAGAAGTATTTTCTTACATAACATTGCATTGTTTTAAGATTGCTTAAAATTATCTTTAAATTTATTTTCCCAAAAGATGAAAAAAAATGCAGTACAATACTGTTGAAAATAGATTTCCTTGTCTTTAAGTGCCTGATGGGAAATTCCACCCTGATTTTCTGTTGAGATTTTTATCAGCACAAGAAACATTTTTCCTTCATAAAAGCACCATAAATGGTACCAGTAATAGTGCAAACCCAATTTTAATCTCCAATATAATTTTGAACCTCACTAGTCTAAAAAAACAGTTCCTGTTTATCAAAGAGTGACCAGCTTTTATTAATCGTGTTCCCGTGAAACCATGCTGTTTTAAAAGCCAGCATTTAATCTGTACCATTTGCCATACTGCTCCACAATATTCAGCAACCTTACTGCATATTCTACCGTTAAAATCTGTGGCTTCCTAAAAATAGTTTCATACACAACACTGTACTGTTTTGTTTGTAAACATCATGTCCATGGTCTTCCACACGTTGTTTCTTAGCTTCGGGATTATTCTGATTTTAGCCACGTTTTATAGATTATTGCTCATTGCAGAATTAAGGTTATCCAAGCTCCATGCATAAGTAGAGAACATTTCTTTTTTTTTCCATCAGCCAGAGGAGCAAACAGATTGGGCAGAGGGATTTACTATCAATGCAAGCTTCCAAATGTTGCAAACATTCATAAATTGCACTCATATTGAGTTAGTCCTTACCAAATGCTCCATTTGCACCGAGGACATGTCTCTTGTGAGCTGTGTTTTCTACCAACTTTAGATGGTCTCTCTTGGACTCAGGGGGCACACTCCATTCTTGAAGCAACAGCACTCTCTTGGAATGGGATGGTGCTAGTTTTGTGCCTATGTCCCGATAGGAGCTGCCTCCCACACCTGTAGCTGCAAGGTTAAGTGCTGGTATATGGGAAATCTTACAATACAGTAAAACTCCAAAACTGACATGGTACACATCCCACTGGGAAACCTGATAAATCCTTTGGAGAATCTTCATGGACAACTTAAAATAGCAATAGTGTGCTCATAAATGGGAGAGGGGGATTCTAGCCAACATTCTCTTCAAAAATAGACACAATATATATAAATATTATCAACTGATCAATTTAATCAATAGCAACTCACATTGGTAGGTATTGATTAGCCCTTCACAGAAAACTATTTTGCTCTCATCTTCTGGATATAGACCAACTCTGTGGCTGTTCAAGAAGGAACTGCATATGCTGGAGAATCGAAGGTAGACAAAATTGCTGGAGAAACTCAGCAGGGTGCGGCAGCATCTAAGGAGCGAAGGAAATAGGCAATGTTTCGGGCTGAAACGTTGCCTATTTCCTTCGCTCCATAGATGCTGCTGCACCCGCTGAGTTTCTCCAGCAATTTTGTCTACCTTCCATCTCTGTGGCTGTATCTCTGTACTCTTAGTCCAGTACAATAAGCTGACAATGGAATTTATTTTTCTGGAAAGTTTTACCTTGTGACTTTCGACGGGTAAAAGATTACATAGGGATCCCATCTCCCTGTCCTGATTATAAATGCTAGCTGAATAAATAATACAGCGCATTCAGAAAGTATTCAGACCCCTTCACTTTTTCCACATTTTGTTACGTTACAGCCTTAAGGGCCTGTCCCACTTAGGCGATTTTTTCAGCGACTGCCAGTGACTGGACCACCTTTACATCAATGTCTACGATAACCTACCACCTAATCGACAAGCTACAGCAAGCTACCAACAACCGGCGACCCATTAGGACATCCACCTATGACAACCTACGATCACACAGGCGACAATCAAAGTCAACCTAGGTTCACCCGCAACAAGCTACGACCCTGTCAGCAACAATTTAGTCGCCGGTACCTGTCGCCGATTGATGTAGGTAATCGTCGAAGGAATTCACCGAAGTCATCACCCGGCGACAACCTATGTCACCTGGCGAGAACCTGCATCATCCTGGCGACAACCTACGACAGGAGAAGACAAGCTACGTCAAGCCGAACAATCACCGAAAGGTTTTGAACATTTCAAAATCCAGCGGCAACAAGAAAAAAGTTGCGTGTCTTTGGGAGACTTGACGAGACAACTCGCGACCATGCAGGCGTCATCCCGCGACCATGTGGCGACAGCCTAGTCGCCTGTAGTCGCCAAAAAAATCGCCTAAATGGGACAGGCCCTTTAATTTAAAATGGGTTAAATTCTTTTTTTTATCATCAATCGACATACAATACCCCATAATGAAGAAGTGAAAACAGGTGTTTAGAAATTTTTACAAAGTAATTAAAAATAAAAAACTGAAATATCACATTTTTACGTAAGTATTCAGACTCTTTGCAATGACACTCAAAATTGAGCTTAGGTTCATCCTGTTCCATTGATTATCCTTGAGATGTTTCTACAACTTGATTGGAATTCACCAGTGGTAAATTAAATTGATTGGACATGATTTAGAAAGGCACACACCTGTCTATATAAGGTCCCACAGTTGAAAGTGCATGTCAGAGCAAAAACCAAGCCATGAAGACGAAGGAATTGCCATAGACCTCTAAAACAGGATTGTGTCGAGACAAAGATCTGGGGAAGGGTATAAAACAATTTCTGCAGCATTGCAGGTCCCGAAGAGCACAGTGGCCTCCGTCATACTTAAATGGAAGAACTTTGGAACCACCAGGACTCGTCATAGAGCTGGCCGCCCGGCCAAACTGAGCAATCGGGAGAAGAGCCTTGGTCAGGGAGATGACCATGAACCTGATGGTTACTCTGATTTCAGAGTTTCTCTGTGGAGATGGGAGAACCTTCCAGAAGGACAACTATATCTGCAGCATTCCACCAATCAGGCTTTTATGGTAGAGTGGCCAGTTCTCAGAAAAAGGCACATGCAGCCTGCTTGGAGTTTGCCAAAAGGCACCTAGAGGACTCTCAGACCACGAGAAACAAGATTCACTGGTCTGATGAAACCAAGATTGAACTCTTTGGCCTAAATGCCAAGCGTCATGTCTGGAGGAAACCAGGCACTGCTTATCACCTGGCCAATACCATACCTATGGTGAAGAATGGTGGTGGCAGCATCATGCTGTGTGGATGTTTTTCAGCGGCGGAACTGGGAGACTAGTCAGGATCGAGGTAAAGATGAATGGAGCAAAGTACAGAGAGATCCTTGATGAAAACCCGCTCCAGAGCATTCTGGGGCATAGGTTCACCTTCCAACAGGACAACGACCCTACACAAAGAGCCGCAGGAGTGGCTTCGTGACAACTCTGTGAATGTCCTTGAGTGGCCCAGGCAGAGCCCGGACCTGAACCCGATCAAACTTCTCTGGAGGGACCTGAAAATAGTTGGGCATCGACGCTCCCCACCCAACCTGACAGAGCTTGAGAGGATCTGCAGGGAAGTATGGGAGAAATAACCCCAATACAGGTGTGTCAAGCTTGTACCGTCATACCCAAGAAGACTTGAGGCTGTAATCGCTGCCAAAGGTGCCTCAACAAAGTAACGAGTAATGGGTTTGAATACTTATGTAAATGTGATATTTCAGTTATTTATTTTTAATTACTTTGCAAAAATTTCTAAACACTTATTTTCGCTTCTTCATTCTGGGGTATTGTGTGTAGATTGATGATGAAAAAAATAATTGAATCAATTTTCGAATAAGGCTGTAACGTAACAAAATGTGGAAATAGTGAAGAAGTCTGAATACTTTCTGAATGTACTGTATATTTTTTTACGAATGGCTAGACCTGCAATCATATTGATCTGTGGTCTCCAATGACAGCCTAACGTTAACCAGAACCTGCCCCTTTCTTGGTGAGAGAAGAATCTAAATAATTCATTCTGAACCACAGCCCCACAAAAGTAGAAATGACCGAGCCAAGATTTTATTTGCCAAGAGCTGAATAAATTTTATCTTTTTTAACTTGGAAAACTAGGAATGTATTACGAGGTTAAATTATCCAACACAATTAAAGATTGGCAACAAAAAATCTTCAAAACCATTTAAAGATGTACCTATTCTATTCTCAACCTGTCTTTTCATGTTCTGTGTGTATGATCTTATTTATAACTATTTAATTCAAATTGTACTCAGAATATTTAAGCAAGACTAGACTAGGTGCGGACCCATTGGGCCCAGACCCCAAGGCAATATTCCACCACTGACCCATAGCCCACAACTGCGCAGGTGCGGCTGAGGGGTTCCCGTTGTGATGCCAGAGATCCCCGTTGTGACGCGAGTCACGGCAACCCTCCCCCAAATGCGCCTCGCCGTCCCTTTTCCTACCCCTATCCTCCATTCCCCCTTATCCGACAGCACACCCTCCCCCTCCTCTGCACCCTCCCTCTTCTTTCCCCTCTCCTCCTCCCCTCCCCATTCCCTCACCTCCCCATTCCATCACCTCTCCCTCCCTTTCCTTTCCCATAACCTCAGTCACTCCCTCCCTATGCCCCTCCTCTACCTCTATCTCCCTGGTCCCCACTCCCAACCTCCCCCTTCTCTTCCTTTATCTCCTCCCCCACTCCATCCGCACATCCCACACTTTCCCCTCCCTACCCCCCTCCTCTCTCTATCCCCCTGCTATCCCATTCCTCACTTCCCCCCTATGCCGCACCTCACACAATGAAAATCGCGATTAAAAATAAAAAGATACCTCCCCCTATCTCACCCCCCCCCCACCACAATGAAAATTGCTACGTTTTTTTTAATGAAATCCTCAATGAAAATCACAGTTTTTTCTTTAAAATAACCTGAACATAATGTTAGCTGTGAATTAAAACGGAAGAATTTGTTAGAACTGAGTTTTTTTGGTAATCATAATTTTCTTAATGTAAACGAGATTCGGGATCACATTGTGATGTCATTGTGGCGTTGAACGTGGCTGACGGGCATGGCAAGTGGAAAAGTGGTTTAAAACGTGATTTTTATAAAGTTTAAAATGTCAATAACTTGTAAATTGGTCCATCAATCTGAACAAAACTTGTTTGATTTACATCACAGGTCAATGGTGAGTAAGGTGGAACAAATATTCGGGGCCTTGATGGAGCATACTGTACAGGTCGCGCCTGCCAGTTACTCCGAGCCTGGTGCAACAGGCTGCTCCTTCGGAGCCTTGGTGGAGCTTACTGTACATGTCGCGCCTGCCAGTTACTCCAAGCCTGGTTCGACAGACTGCTCCTTCGGGGCCTTGGCTGAGCTTGCTATACAGGTCGTGCCTGACAGTTTACTTAGAGGCCGGCCGCCTGCTCCCTTCCAGAGCCTCAACGGCAGTAGCTGTACAGCCTCTCCGAACCCGCTGAATCTATTTTCGGATCCAGCGGGGCCGTTCCTGAAAGAAAAACGTCTTATCTGCGGGAGCATTTCCGAATCCCGCGCCATGCGTGGACGTATTGACGCGCATGCGGGCTGGCGGGTTCTTCACGCAGTCTCTCACGAGACTTCGATATAAAATAGAGTGTCAGTTTTAGAAGTCTTACATCAGGCACATAAAAATGTGTCCTGCCCAGTGAAGTCGACTGAGTTGAAGTAAGGCCTTGATGCTGTAGATGGTGGTATTGATGCAGGCACTAATTTTTGTTTGTTTATCCTAATTTGGAGGATTTAGCAAAAATAGACAATGGACAAAGGTGCAGGAGTAGGCCATTCGAGCCAGCACCGCCATTCAATGTGATCATGGCTGATCATCCACAAAAATGGCATGTTTGATATATTTCTCGTACCTTGCGGTGCAAATTATAGATATTTCTGATCTTAGAAGAGTCACCCTTGCAGATTGAATGGAGTTGTTCTAAAAAGTAAGTTGCTTAATCTGTTTGGTTTCTCCATGTAGAGGAAACCACACCTTTGCTGCCTGGTAGACCATATATGTGTGCTGCTTTGAGGTCTTGTTCTTCAACTACCCCTTTCTGTCATTCAACCTGAAGCTGTGGTTGAATTTCAAATTTTAGGCAGCCATGACTTAGTTTTGTTGCTCATTCTTTGCACAGGTGTCTCTAACAGATAAGTCCAAGGCACCAAGACAGGAGACATGTTATGCTTTCTCCTGTGGCATCAAAACCTTTCCTGAATTGTTCCACAAAGCTCACAGAGCGATAAGCATAACTTAGGCATAGCTACAAATTTGATTTGGAGGAAATGAATAGTTAAAGAATAAGCCTCCTTCTTCATAGTTAATGCTTGACCTAAATATTTGTATAAGTCTCTCATCCAACATCTGTACTTTTTGGTTGTCATTGTTATACAGCACATATTGCTACCACATGCTTTTTAAATGCAATCCATAGTTCCCAGAAAAGGGGAAACTCGTCCTACAAGATGCACCCTATGACAGGTCATTGACATTCTAACCCATCACCCTATTGTTCTGATCACTCAGAAAACAGCTTGCAATACTCAGCACACCAGATCCCAGAATTTCTGGGTTTGAACTGCATGTGTCCCACCAGCAATTATGTGGACTTGGCTTTTGCCAGCAACTGTTGAGCAAGAACAGCTGGAGCAAGAGAGAAATAACTGATTGAATCATTTGAATAAGCATTCTAAATCCCCTATGCTACTGTGGTGCTCAATTTGCCTTCTCTCTGCATCACTCCATATTTGTACATCATGTTATGATAAACGTCAGAAAAATCAGGTGACTTCACATGTCCTGATGTTCTTGCGCAATTTTCCTATAAAAGGTAGCTGCAGCTAACCTCACACGTAGGGTGACTGAACCTTTGAGCCCAAAACACTCATTGGCATTGTGGCATCACGCCATGAGTAACAACAGTCAGGTCTGGCTGACTTATAGGAAATATAACAGGGTGGAAGAGATGGATAGTAAGATTATCTCGACAGAGCCAAAGCCACTGTCTTGTGATGGAACTTCCAAGTAATGTTGTAAGATAGACCACTGTATCTTCCCCTGGTATCATCTTAGTGGTTTGAACATTTAAAGGCACAAATAATGGCTAGTGTTGAGGGGTGAGTATAGGTGAGGTAAGACATGCATGCTTGCAGCACCTGCAGCATGTACTCAGTTAACGGTGTGAGTTGAACGGGAGATGTAATATGAAAAGTTAATTAAGGTAAGAGCTATTTAAAAAATCTCCAAAGCGCTGGTCACTGGTCAATCTCCTTGGCCGGGATCCGAGTCTCCGCTTTCCGTTTGGCGACATCTCCGACTCTGTGCCGGGCCGGGCCGCTTTCGAACCCTCCAAAACTTGTGTCCAGCTGGAGATCTACGCCGGCCATCCAGAACGTCCCTCATCTCCTGTAAAGATGCAATGGTGCAGGAAGGGGCGGACCGACCCGCGGAGTGAAGAGATTAATCCGCGCGGCGCTGACTGGCAAGATAAGAGAACGATCTGCGCACGCACGGTTTTTAAGATTTTGAAACCTCGCTAACTTTTACAATATGCCACCGATCGGAACAAAACTTGTTGCACACATAGCACAGGAGAACGGTGAGTGAGTTGGTGAAAAATCGTAGCGCTATCGCGTACCGTTTTTGCACAAATAGAAAAAACGCGCAAACTGGAAGAGCACAAGATCAGAGTTTTAGTTATGAATAGATAGATGTGAAGTTAGGTCTGAGTCTTAAATTATATAAATTGTTGGTGGGTGAGCTGATGGGAGAGATCGGAATACACGCATGTATTTCCTGATCTTGACCATGTGAGTGAGATCATTGAACTTTTTCCTGTATTGCATCCACATCCTTGAAATATGGTTTAATTGTTGAGTGCTGGTTTTTCTGACAGCGTGTTTAGCATTCTGCCAATCCTAATGCAAAACCCTTTGTTATCTTCACCTTTTCTTTTAAAACTTCTGGTGGTATGTCAGGGAATCCCATTAATGTCATAGCAATCCCAATAAACCTGCAGAATGACCTTCACCAATGGCTTCCGTTACAATGCACATTTGCTGTAAAAGCTGCTGTTAATCAACTGGCTTGAACTGGTTTTAGATACTCAAGTATTTAAACCCTTTGATACACTATGGAGTAGACATAAAAGTAGCACTAAATGATGGTGAAACCATTGACTTGCAGCACAAATTCTGCACTGGTTGAAAATGGTATTTGTTACCAATTGTCAATGCCCATATTCCACAGCTACTCAGCTTCCCAGGAAAGACACAAAATAATTTAACCTGAGAAAATACCTGCCTGCAGCATGCAAGTTCTGAGATATAGGTTATTGCAACAGGCAAATCAAAATAACGGATGGAAAAGGAAAGAGAAAATGGGAGAAAAATAATAATTTGATGAATAAGGAGGCTAATTTAACTATAAATGGAGGGAGAGGACTTGAACATGTTCAAAGTTTCCAAACTAAATCCTCAATTGCTAGTCAATAAATATAAGTCAGTGTATTTATTGTGCTTTATATTTTCCCTTGAACTGCCTTCGTGCAGACCACTGCCAAATACTTGTGGCATTGTCATATTCTAAAGTGTAGAAGGATAGGTATTGTCAGTCTTCACAGGGACAAAAGCACATATAGTAGTGAGAAAGAGCCTTTGTAAAGTACACTGACTTAATAGTGTAGGTTGGTTTCAGTGCATCTTTGTTAAAGGCTTTAGCAGCTTTCACATTTGTTGTTTCAGAAATATAACCTACTTCATTGGTTGTTGTAAAGTTACTGTGCAAGAAGAAAAGCAGACACTTGGCACCTACTTTTGAAAAACATTTTCAAAATATTATTGCATCTATTGAATTTTAAAACTTTATTTAATGTCACACCAGTTAACTGTCATTGAAGAACTTCTACCTGGCTATTTTTTAACTGATTAAATAAATGTATTTGATTCCAAAAGCCATGGAAAATTCTGTCAGTGCAACATCACATCTATTCTAGAACATATAATATTTAGAAGTTTAGAATTTGTCTTCATTACTCTTTGATCTATTAGCCTGATTCTCCACAATTTAGCAAATACCATAGACTTTTACACAATCTATATTGTGAATTTGAAATGCAAACAATATAAATCTGAATCCACTTAATCTGACAGAAACATACCATCAATCAACAATAATGCATTCAGAGTTGCAACAAGATGCCAATAAAGGAGACATTTGATAGGTGTTATTTAGTAAAACGGCTTATTGGAAGGGTGATTTACATCTTCTGAATGAGGTAGAATTCAGCATTAAATGCTGATCTCCTTTTCCTTTTAGTATTACTGTGGAGTGTGGGAGGAAAAAGTGCAATGTAATGGCACATCTCCATGAAGAAAACTTTGACTCACCAACTCGTAACAGCTTGGTGAATCCATTGGTATTGAATGTCGACATTTGCTCTAAAGCATAAAACAAGCTGGTATTAGAAACCGCAGAACTCAAAATCATTAAAACTCACTCTTTATATTGTTTAGTTAAATGTTTCATGATTTTAATTTGTCCAACAGATGAAAATGAATGCACAAATTCTCAGGTTTGTGGAGGAGCTTCATGCCATAATACTTTGGGAAGTTTCAAGTGCCTTTGTCCATCAGGATTCTCCTTTGAGCAGATGTCTGGGTCTTGTCATGACGTAAACGAGTGTTCGTCTTCCAAAAATCCATGCAACTATGGCTGCTCAAACACTGATGGCGGTTACTCATGTGGCTGCCCACCCGGATATTATAGAGTTGGCCAAGGGTAAGAACCAGTTAGAATAATAAAATTAGTTACAAGTTTAATAAGCAAATAATTCTTTGACTGGCTTCACATGATTTGCAAGTCTTGCAAAATACAAGTCTAACCCAATGGTTCATAAACTATGGGTCATGAACCAAAGTAGGCTACAAAGATCTTTCTGCTGTGTCATGAATTTAGAGCCTTTTGCAACAATTGGCCACCATCATGTGTCGAGAAGGATTCTATCTGTATCTACTTACTATGTTCGCTGCTTACAGCACACCCGAGGGCCATGGCCTACAAAAGCTAAGCACCATTGCACAGGCAAAAAGAGATCGTCAGAGGTTTTTCTGCGGGATAGCTTGGTGAACTCTACCCTAAGCAACACACAAGGCATTGGGGGTTCAGTATTGATGTGGATAGAGAACTGGCTGGCAAACAGGAAGCAAAGAGTAGGAGTAAACGGGTCCTTTTCACAATGGCAGGCAGTGACTAGTGGGGTACCCCAAGGCTCAGTACTGGGACCCCAGCTATTTACAATATATATTAATGATCTGGATGAGGGAATTGAAGGCAATATCTCCAAGTTTGCGGATGACACTAAGCTGGGGGGCAGTGTTAGCTGTGAGGAGGATGCTAGGAGTCTGCAGGGTGACTTGGATAGGCTGGGTGAGTGGGCAAATGTTTGGCAGATGCAGTATAATGTGGATAAATGTGAGGTTATCCATTTTGGTGGCAAAAATAGGAAAGCAGACTATTATCTAAATGGTGGCCGATTGGGAAAGGGGGAGATGCAGCGAGACCTGGGTGTCATGGTACACCAGTCATTGAAGGTAGGCATGCAGGTGCAGCAGGCAGTAAAGAAAGCGAATGGTATGTTAGCTTTCATTGCAAAAGGATTTGAGTATAGGAGCAGAGAGGTTCTACTGCAGTTGTACAGGGTCTTGGTGAGACCACACCTGGAGTATTGCGTACAGTTTTGGACTCCAAATCTGAGGAAGGACATTATTGCCATAGAGGGAGTGCAGAGACGGTTCACCAGACTGATTCCTGGGATGTCAGGACTGTCTTATGAAGAAAGACTGGATAGACTTGGTTTATACTCTCTAGAATTTAGAAGATTGAGAGGGGATCTTATAGAAACTTACAAAATTCTTAAGGGGTTGGACAGGCTAGATGCAGGAAGATTGTTCCCGATGTTAGGGAAGTCCAGGACAAGGGGTCACAGCTTAAGGATAAAGGGGAAATCCTTTAAAACCGAGATGAGAAGAACTTTTTTCACGCAGAGAGTGGTGAATCTCTGGAACTCTCTGCCACAGCGGGTAGTTGAGGCCAGTTCATTGGCTATATTTAAGAGGGAGTTAGATGTGGCCCTTGTGGCTAAGGGGATCAGGGGGTATGGAGAGAAGGCAGGTACGGGATACTGAGTTGGATGATCAGCCATGATCATATTGAATGGCGGTGCAGGCTCGAAGGGCCGAATGGCCTACTCCTGCACCTAATTTCTATGTTTCTATGTTTCTACCTCAGCTGGCGTAGCTATCACCAAAGATCTTACAGCTCTGCCCTAAGATCTTTGGCTAGCACCATACCAGGAAAGAATGAGCAATCAAATCTGCAAGGGAAAGGAAAAGAGGAGATAGTGAGATATCAAGTGGGTAGGCAAGGGGCAGAAGGAAAGCAGGAAGGAGATTGGATAGGGGAGGCTGAGAGCAATTGGCTTAAGGAAAGGGAGAGCTAACATAGAAAATAGGTGCAGGAGTTGGCCATTCGGCCCTTCGAGGGCCATTCAATATGATCGTGGCTGATCATCCAACTCAGTATCCTGTACCTGCCTTCTCTCCACATCCCCTGATCCCTCTAACCACAAGAGCCACATCTAACTCCCTCTTAAATATAGCCAATGAACTGGCCTCAACTACTTTCTGTGGCAGAGAATTCCACAGATTCACCACTCTCTGTGTGAAATTTTTCTTTCTCATCTCGGTCCTAAAAGACTTCCCCCTTATCCTTAAGCTGTGATCCCTTGTCCTGGACTTCCCCAACATTGGGAACAATCTTCTTGCATCTAGCCTGTTCAACCCCTTAAGAATTTTGTAAGTTTAAGTCTAAAAATAAGGGCAAGAGCATGCTTGTGTGCCATCTGTATGCAAGTGGTCAAAGTGCATCTGCATGGAGAAACATGTACATATTTACCGCCACCCTGATACCATCGATTACCTTATAGAATTTTATTGATTTTAACGTTTGTTTTATTTCAAGTTTCCATAGTCCAACATTTCCCAATCCTCTTCCCAAGGACATGCAATATTTGGTTCTTATGAATACAATGTTCTCACATACAAAATTGAATTGTAAATGCGACTAACATCAGTGGTTAAATCCAGAAATATGTGAAATGTCAAAACAATGTGTAAAATTAATGGTAAATCGAATTAACACTAATTAAATAATTAAAACTCCGAAAGACAACTGGTGAACATTGTAAATTATCGGGAACAGGTTGAGAAATCATCCGTCAAATTTAGAAAATGCACTAGATAACTGTTTTTTAGGTCCTAACATCAAAAAGTTTAGGAACCCAATGCTGCAAATAATTGCAAATTATGCTATTATTTTACAGATGATTACTCAGCAATTAGTTGTAAATTTATAACGTAAAATTAGTGCTTGCCATTTGGAAGCAAATTCTTGATGTGCTTTCCTCTTTTACAAAGAAGATATGCATACATTTGGAAAATGTGAGGTTCTATATCCATAATTGCAGTTTTTATGTGATATATTTTCATCTTCACATTTAAACTGGGAAAATAAGTAAGCTCCCCTCTGGCAAAACAGCTTGATCTTCAATTTATTGATTTCAATAAAAATTAAAATGGGATAGACTGCATGGCAGGCAGCCCAAATTCATGTTGGATTGCTACCCAGGTTGAAAGACAAGAATCCAACTCACGCTTTTTAATTTTTGCAGTAGACTCTGAACTCATATTTTAACATTCTTTACACTAGGCACTGTGTTTCGGGAGTAGGATTCGGCAGAGGTCATATGCTCCCAATAGGAGGTGACACAGAAGACAATAGTCTATCACCTGAGGTGTGTTATGAATGCAAAATTAATGGCTACCCGAAAGGAAGACATCGAAGAGCAACAAACGAAAAAGGAACCATGACTTCAAATGATGCAGAGGTAATAGAGAGCTGTTTTTATCTGTACACAGAAAGAAAGGACAAAGGGACACTGAATGATTCATTCAATGGTTAAGGAAAATTAATAGTTGTTATATAAATGGGCATTGAAAAAAAAAACTGAAGTGAGAACTTTGAATGCAGAAAATGCCTCATTAATGAAACCTGTCCCATTTAGACAGATATAGGCTGACACAAGCAGTCCATGTTTTTCCAAGGGAACATATGTCTTGTCTTGCTGAATCTTCAATAACTTCTCTCTCATTGATACAATTACCAGCCTGTTGTTCTAGACTTATCCCAAAGCAAGGGGACCATATTTGTTATCCTCCAGTCTTCTGGAACATCACCCGAGGCTAATGAAGAGGCAAAAATCTTCATGAGAACTACCCAATCTCCCTTGCTTTCCTTAGCAACCTTGTCAGGGTCTGTGATATATCTAGCCTAAAGGGTCTGTCCAACCAGCATGCAATTGCATGCGTCTAGCGCGACCAAACGTGGTCGCTTGAGGCGTACGGCCTCACGGGACCGGTCCCACTTCCAAGCGAGGAGGCGTATGGAGTTGTGCGGGGCTGGTCCCGACATCGCGCGGGGCTCCTAAAATCCCGCACTGTCCGAAATCTTTGCGCGCCTACGGCCTGTCGGGCGTACGCAGCGTCTTGATGGGGTACACCTAGCGTGTGGCATTGCGCAATGACGTCACCGTGCGACGTCCAAATTCAGTCGGCCCGCCTCCTGCCCAGCTGATTGGTGAGTATGATTTCGGGACCAGCCCCGCACAACTCCATATGCCTCCGCGGTTCGAATTGGGACCAGCCCCGCGAGGCCGTACACCTCAAGCGACCACGTTTGGTCGTGCTAGACGCATGCAATCGCATGCTGGTGGGACAGGCCCTTAATGTACTCCTGTATTTCTTGCACTTCCTTGTTCCTGATACAGACATCTAGAATATCAGCATACCCCAATCTTAACTCTCCAGTTTCCACTAAAAGAATGGTAAAATAGTAACTATTGTTTAAACTAAGTTAAAAAACATTTTTACTTTCATTTATATTTATGACTTTTCAGGGTATTTTTGACTTTTTTTGGCTAGGCTGCCTGATAACTATCAATACTACTACACAAGTAAAATTCATGGTAGTGGAATAAAATAACATGTTTGCACCACCTGATCAGACTTTTGGCATTATATCACTGAGCAGCCTTCTCAGGCATCTGAGGGAGCTGGAAGTAGGAGTGTGTTGCCTGCACAAAGCGGTACAATAAGCATTAGAAAAGAAAATGGAGATCAATTAAGATATACAGTAACTTTGTCATACATTTGCAGGATATTTAGATTATCAAGTTAATTATTTCAGTTTTTTATTATATGTAATACATTTATAAATTATTTTTCATATTTAATGGAAGTAATTCCTTGTCAGATTTATAGATTAATTTTCCTTTCCATTGTCTACTGAAAAGTGCACTTCAAGGGAGCTCTCTACTCTACGCAGACTAATTCTACTCTCAGCGCAGGGACCAAAATGCCACAAATAAAACGCCAATAAGGAGGCATCGTTTGTTTTCAGACCACAATTCAACACAAAAATCAGATGTTCCAATTATATTTGCAAATTTTATTCACACAGGTTAAAATATCAAAATGATAAAGTGCACAATTTTTGAATGGGATGGGCAACACACCGAAATCTCAATCCAATTATTTATTGTAATTGAAATTATAGTAAATTAGGCATCTCCCGTTGGTAGTTTGTGGTCCCCCGCACATTTTCTTTCCCCTCAGAATCAATAATTTACACTAGGTCCATGAGGAAACTTTTCTGTGACCTCTCTCTTCCTCATGACATTAACTAAAATTCAATGTGTTGTGAGTTTTTTTGTTCATTTGCTTACAGGAGGTGGGCATCACTGGCAAGGCTGCATTTATCGTGCACCTCTAACTGCCGCTAAGCATAGATGTTTATCAGTCTGGAATTATATGTAGGCCACTGGGCAAGAAAAACAGATTTCCTTCTCTCAACAGAAAATCCTATCTCAAGATCGATTTTCATAACAATTTTTTCATAGTTACTATTAATGATTACGAGTAATTTAGTTCCCGATTTATTCGACTTCTCCAACAATGGGTTCCCCAGTCTCCATTTGGAGGGTTCAGACCTATGAGTTGTATGACAACAAACCATTGCAGAAGTTAGAAATCTGAAATAAAAACAGAAATATTTATCGGATCTTTTATTTCTAATCATGTCCTGTATCTCACAGTTTCAGAATTATTTTTTTTTCTCTCTACTTTGCCATCTGTTTACATTTCCTCCACACAGATTTGCTTCTATTAACAAGCCTTGGCCATTCTCTGTCAGCTGGTATTGGTTTATGTCATCCATTTGTTGGTCTTCATCTATTCACAGACTTTCTCTGTTCATTACCCCTCCTCCCCCTTCCTACAACTCAAAGCATGCGTGTTTTATGACTTTTCCTTGTTCTGATAAAATGACCATCATCATGAATCAATAAAGTGTTTCCCTCTTCATGGAGATATGCTATATATTTCCATTTTTGTAAACGTTTTCCATGTTTATTCCACACTGTAAGTAGGAAGGAAGTGTTGAAGTAGTGTGCAGTTGGTTCATTTGATGCTTTACTCAACCACATTTATTTCTCAACTCTTTTGTTTTCAGGAGAAAAATGAAGCCACTTTGCCAATGAGCTTTGCAAGTTTGAGCACAGAAAATCAGCTTATCTTCAATTTAAATATTTCTGATCTCAGCAGTAAAGACCACATCCTACAGTTTATCCCAGCAATTTCTACGTTGACAAATCATGTACGTTACTTGATTGACATTGGTAATGAGAAAGGTTTCTTCAAAATTAATCAAAAAGATGGTACAAGTTATCTGCATTTGACCAAGAAGAAGCCAGAATCAGGAGTATACTCATTAGAAATAAGCAGTATTCCCCTTTTTAAAAAGAAGGAACTTGATCGTCTTGAAGACAAGTATGATAAAGACTACCTCACTGGTGAGCTTGGTGAAATTCTCCAAATGAAAATTCAGATTGTGCTTCATTAATACACAACAGAAGGTCAAACTGCTTCAGCCAAAAGATGGATCATTTTATTGCCAAACAGATTCGACATATCATGGATACAATCTCTTATTAACTGTAACATGTCTGAGCACTGCTTACTTCTAATGTTAGAAAAGTAAAGTCGTGGATACATACCATAGCTCTAAACCACTTACTCGAGCTTTGTATAAATGCTGCACTGCTATTTCAATATGACTAGCTTCATACGTTGTATAATGATATGTTGAATCTTTTAAAAAAAAAAAAATCACACACACACTTGGACCATTCAATCCACTTGTTGGACCACTGATGCTGAGAATTTACAATTTCTTTTAAGCAGAGCCGTAACATTACTCTGCAGTAAAGAACACGTCATATTTTTGATCTTTTAAATTTACTTTTCAATTTACATTACACTAGATCAAACATTTATATATGTACCTGGTGCTAGTAACATGTCAACCTAGATTGTGACTGCACTGTAATATTTTACAAACTTGGTAGCCAAAAATGCAATTATTCAGTCTTAAGTATTACCAGATTTTTTTCCATTACGTTACAAAGAACCAAAGTTAGTTCAGTAGCTTATCTCAGTTATGCATTTTTCACTCATGTAAATTAAGTGTGTGTATACTGCAGCCATGCTACTTTTTTATCATGGAAACTTTTGTATACCAGAATTCTCATTTTGTGTGTGTACGTGTGTCTGTTTGTCTATGTCTGTGTGTGTGTGTGTGTGTGTTTTCATTCCAACCCTGAGTTGAGGGTGTTGTAATGGTGCTTTAAGAACAACTACTTTTGAAAATTAGATGCAATATCCCTCTGTGAGTAATAAAATGCACATTGAGGACTTAATGAACAAGAACTAATCAGGTCGTAGGATTAATAGCACTCAAAAGCTAGACAATCAAACTGTCAAACACAGTCTCCTGTAAAATGACACGATAGTACCAGTATTTTTATGCAGTTCACCATCAGCAAGTGTTTAGATCTTCAATGTCAGTAATTCCACAATAAAACAGTATTTTCAGTTTTAATACCTCAGTGTTAACTGTGATGATTCATGTGGATCAGAACTAATTTTCCTGACTCCGCATGCCTCTTTTTGATATGCTTCTCAGTGATAGCCCATCTTACCAGTATCTTTGGGAATGTAATTCCTCCTTTGTGATTTTTCCAGCAGACAGGCCTTACATAAGTACAGATTTCTGAGCTGGAATAAAGATGGAGCAAGAAACATGTTCACAAGTTCAAAGAAATGCCTCACAATTTGCCATAGGAATATTTCTTTGCATTCTTTATTCATTTGTTTCTCAAAATCTGCAATGACGCATGACACACAGTACTGGAGTAACTCAGCTGGTCAGGTAGCATCTTTGGAGATGTTTTAGGTTGGGATCCCGAGTTACTTCAGCAATTGAGTCTTTTTTGTAAGCCAGCATCTGCAATTCCTTGTTTCTGCAATGAAATATGCTCAGTTTTCATTTCACAGTACAGTATACACAATATGTTGGACACCAAACACAACAAATCATAGTGGAATTTGTTTGCTATTTCTACCAAAATGGTGTTTTGAGATAATTAATACAATTTTACTGTAAAAATTGATTTGTTCAATATGTTGCTACCAAAAAACAATAATCAGAAGAAATCTTTCCCAACAGTATCTTTGACATTTTCATAGACTCAAATGGTGTAAATGAGACTTTAGTTTCTCCAGTTCATACGTCCTTTTTTACAGCCAGTGACCAGGCAACTGTGTCAACACTTGTCTATCCATACGGTAGCGTTCTGTGCAGATTAGGGACTGAGTCACATCTACATGTAATTTATTGACCACTAGGAATACACTTGGACAATAAATTATAGAATATATGTGTTTTCATAGTACCTAAATGCAGTACAATATTCAAAACTTACTTGCTGTAACATAATTATTTAAAGTTTCTTCCTTGAACAGGGACCTGACCAATTTCCCTCTACTAACACTCCTCAGCCTCGCGGAACTTGGCCTCACTCTCAGCAACTTTTCTTTTGACTCCTCTCACGTTCTACAGTTAAAGGTGTAGCATGGGCCCCAACTATGCCTGCCGTTTTGTCGGTTACGTCGAACCGTCCTTGTTCCAGTCGTACACTGGCCCTATCCCCCCCCCCAAACTCATTCTCTGCTATATCAAGGGCTACATCGGGGCTGCCTCCTGCACCCATGAAGAACTCATGGACTTCATTAACTTCACCACTAACCTCCACTCTCCCCTCAAATTCACCAGAACTATCTCTGACACCACTATCCTCTTTTTTGATCTCCCTGTCTCCATTATAGGGACAGGGACAGACTATCCTATCGACTGATAGTCTACTACAAACACCGACTAACTCCCATAATTATCTGGACTACACTTCCTCCCGCCCTGCCTCTTACAAAGATGCTTTCCCCTACTTTCAATTCCTCCATCTCTGTCACATCTGCTCCCAAGGTGAGACTTCTCATATGAGGGCATCCGAGAATAATTTTCTTTAATGAATGTGGTTTCTTCCTGGCGGTCATAGATAGATCCCTCACCCTCGTCTCTTCTGTGTCCCGGAGTTCTGCTCTCACTACCTCTCCCCCCAGATGCAACAAGGACAGAGTTTTATTGGTCCTCGCCTTTCACCACACCAATCTCGCATCCAACACATCCTCTGACATTTCCATCACCACTAACGTGATCCCACCACTAATCACCACTCCTTTCCACTTTCTGCTCCATCCACTGCTCGTTGGTTCACTCATCCCTTCGCATCCAAATCCCCACTACCGTGGAACTTTCCCCTGCAACTGCAGGAGATAGATTAATAGAGTGATACAGTGTGAAAACAGGCCCAACTTGCCCACACCGGCCAACATGTCCCAGCTCCACTAGTCTCACCTGCCTGCGTTTGGTCCATATCCCTCCAAACAGATGTAGCATCTGTCTTTATACCTTCTTCCTCACCTCCATCCATGGACCACGACAGTCCTTCCAGGTTAGACAGAGGTTCACGTGCATCTCCTCTAACCAATGTGGGCTCCTGTGCATCGCTGTGACCAAACGTAGACTCGGCGACTGTTTCTCTGAACACTTGTGCTCGGTCCACCAAGGCCTACTGGATCTCCAGTTTGCAAACCACTTTAAATCCTCTTCCCATTCCAATATTGACATTTCTGTCCTGGACCCCCTCCATTGCCAAGGTAAGGCCAAACGCAAACTGGATGAACAGCACTTCATATTCCACCTGGGTAGCTTACAACACTACAGTATGAACATTGAATTATGCAGGTAAACTACAAACACTTTCCTTCCTCCCTTCCCTCCACCAAAGACAGTTAACTAGCTTCACAGTATGCAACTATGAATCCCTCTTGGGATCATACCTATTTCTGTATCTAGCCTTTGTCCAACAATCTGCTTCTCTGGGAACCCCCTCGCCTGAGATCATCTGTGAATGACTGGCCATGATTTGTCTTGCCTTTTTCATTTCTAACTTTCTTTTCTCCAATCCCCCTACTACAATCCATCAGAAAAAGGGTCTCGAAACGTCACCTATCCATTTTCTCCAGTGATGCTGCCTTATCTGCTAAATTACTCCAGCATTTTGTGTCTATCATTATTATTTAAAATTTGATACGGTGTAATTATTCCCATAAACTTGATCAATGAAGAGCATCCTAAAGGAGGAGAGGGAGAGTGAGAGATGTAGAGATTAAGAAAAATGATATTGGAGGATTTGACCACCTACTTTGTTCATTGGTAAATTTACATGAATGTATACAGTTACTACAACTCCTTCGGTCTGCTTATGTTAGGTCTGTGTTAGCCGTAGCAGTCTTCTATTTAGTAATTTTCCAGATGATTTGCTGTTAATGGTATTATATTCCCTTTAAGTAAGAAAGCTGTGTTAAAATAACAAATGTCACATTCTATTTTAGAGAGCTTATTTTGAATTGAGAGGATAGAAAGCTACTGCATTTCTGGATTAATATTCGGGCACACACTTAGCAGTGCAATATTCAGATTTATCCAACAACAAACAGGTATTTATGTCTGGTATATTAATCTCAAATGGATATCTTAGTGGAAAGAATTACCTCCCTCATTGTTGCAATTTGTTGAGGGAACCAATAGCTTTAGGTATATGATTAAAAAAATAATGTAAATATGTACATAACCTCAAATTGCTTTACTGCCAATGAATTGGAAGTATAATCACTGATGATTCTGGTCTGAAGAAGGGTCTCAACGAAATGTCACCCATTCCTTTTCTCCAGAGATCCTGCCTGTCCCGCTGAGTTACTCCAGCATTTTGTGTCTATCACTGATGTAATGTAGGAAATAAAGCAGGCAATTTGTGCACAGCAAGCTTCCACATGTCACTATATGTTGTGGACTGGATAATATGCCTTAGTGATGGTTAATTGAAGAATGAACATTGGCCAGGGTACCAAGGCTAGTTTCCTTGCTTTTTAAAATGGGTTATTTTAATTCTACCTGAGAGAACACGGTTTTATGGCATGAGAAAAACAGCAATCTATTGCTGCAGCAATTCATCCAGTTCTGCACTGGAGTGTCTGTCTGCATTTTTGAGCTAAATCTGAAATGAAATTTGAATCCAGGAGCTCCTGACAGAGTTTCAAAAATGTTCCTAACGACACCAGGGTTGATAGGTTGACAAAAATGCATTGTCAGAAACTGAAAGATTAATTAAAATAAAATTATTGATCGGTTTCAGCACCTCCACATACTTCAGTCGAATACCACTGTTCATGTTACAACGATGGTTCATTTGTTTGCATCATGCATTTTAATAGAGTGTATCTTCTCCCACTTCACCAGTTACCCTTATCACAGACTGCCTGGAGCCATGAAATGCTGCCTGAACAGAACATCCTGGTCTAATTGTTTTTCCTGAGGGCAAGGTTACAGCTTTGGCTCGCAGTCTGACAGTTGAGATTGGGAATGAATGCAGACTTAAACTTGTGGCAATTAAACAATTAAAGAATTGAACAAAGCGTTGGCATTCAAGCTCAATGCTTCACAACCACCATGTCATAACTAAACTTTCTTTAAATAAGAAACAGAACTGCTAACTTCAAATAGATGCTTGAGAGTAAGCCCATTTAGTATCTGTCAAGATGCTTCTTTAAATTTGTCTCGTGTTCCATTCTATATGTACTGTACAATGTTCTTGTAGATTCTGATTTGTTCCTAAAGTACGCATTGATTAACCATCAAAATAAAATAATTTGTTGGTTAAAGTAGACAAGGATGCATTTTCCCCAAAAAAAGATAACAATAGACAATAGGTGCAGGAGTAGGCCATTTGGCCCTTCAAACTAGCACCGCCATTCACTGATCCTGGCTGATCATCCACCTTCAGTACCCTATTCCTGTCTTATCACCATATCCCCTGACTCCACTATCTTTAAGAGCTCTATCTAACTCTCTCTTGAAAGATGGATCCCTGAAGACTGAAAAGGGTAATTTTATTATGGGGAACAAGGAAATGGCAAATGAGTTGAACAGGTACTTTGGATCCGTCTTCATTAGGACACAAACAATCTTCTTGATGTATTAGCCAGAGGATCTGGGATGATGGAGGAACTGAAGGAAATCCACATTAGGCAGGAAATGGTGTTGGGTAGACTGATGGGACTTTGGGCTGATAAATCCCCAGGGCCTGATGGTCTGCATCCCAGGGTACTTAAGGAAGTGGCTCTAGAAATCGTGGACGCATTGGTAATCATTTTCCAATGTACTATAGATTCAGGATCAGTTTCTGTGAACTGGAGGGTAGCTAATGTATTCCCACTTTTTAAGAAAGGCGGGAGGGTGAAAACGAGGAATTATAGACCAGTTAGCCAGATATCAGGGAAGACGCTGGAGTCAATCATAAAAGATGAAATAGCAGGACATTCGGATAGCAGTAATCGGATCGGTGCGAGTCAGCATGGATTTACGATGGGGAAATCATGTTTGACTAATCTTCTGGGATTTTTTGAGGATGTAACTAAGAAAATGGACATGGGAGAGTCAGTGGATGTAGTGTACCTGGTCTTTCAGAAAGCATTTGATAAGGTCCCACATAGGAAATTAGTGGGCAAAATTAGGGCACATGGTATTGGGGGTAGAGTGCTGACATGGATACAAAATTGGTTGGCAGACAGGAAACAAAGAGTAGGGATTAACGGGTCCCTTTCCAACTGGCAGTCAGTGATTAGTGGGGGCACCGCAAGGCACAATGCTGGGACCGCAGCTATTTACAATATATATTAATGATTTAGATGAAGGGATTACAGTGGTGGAGGTCAGTTCTCTGAATACTTTCAAGAGAGAGCTTGATAGGGCTCTTGAAGATAGCGGAGTCAGGGGATATGGGGAGAAGGCAGGAACAGGGTACTGATTGAGGATGATCAGCCATGATCACATTGAATGGCAGTGCTCGGTTGAAGGGCCAAATGGCCTACTTCTGTGTCTTGTCTATTGAAAGCATCCAGAGAATTGGCCACCACAGACTTCCACAGATTCACAACTCTCTGGATGAAAAGGTTTTTCCTTATCTCCATTCTAAATGGCCTATCCCTTATTCTTAAACTGTGGCCCATCGGGAACATGTTTCCTGTCTCTAGCATGTCCAATCCCTTAATAATCTTATATGTTTCAATAAGATTCCCTCTCATCCTTCTAAATTCCAGTGTATACAAGCCCAGCCGCTCCATTCTATCAACATATGACAGTCCCGCCATCCCGGGAATTAACCTTGTGAAGCTACGCTGCACTCCCTCAATAGCAAGAATGTCCTTACACTAATTTGGAGACCAAAACTGCACACAATACTCCAGGTGTGGTCTCACTAGGGCCCTGTACAACTGCAGAAGGACTTTGCTCCTATACTCAAGTCCTCTTGTTATGAAGGCCAACATGCCATTAGCTTTCTTCACTACCTGCTGTACCTGCATGCTTACTTTCAGTGAGTGATGAACAAGAACCCCCAGATCTCTTTGTACTTCACCTTTTCCCAACTTGACACCATTCAGATAATAATCTGCCTTCCTGTTTTTGTCACCAAAGTGGATAACCTCACATTTATCCACATTAAACTGCATCTGCCCACTCACCCAACCTGTCCAAGTCACCCTGCATCCTCATAGCAGCCTCCTCACAGTTCACACTGTCACCCAGCTTCGTGTCATCTGCAAATTTGCTAATGTTACTTTGAATCCCTTCATCTAAATCATTGATGTATATTGTAAATAGCTGCGGTCCCAGCACTGAGCCTGCGGTACCCCACTAGTCACTGCCTGCCATTCTGAAAGGGACCCGTTAATCCCTACTCTTTGTTTGCCAACCAATTTTCTATCCATGTCAGTACCCTACACCCAATACCATGTGCTCTCATTTTGCCCTCCTATGTCTCCTATGTGGGACCTTCTCAAACGCTATCTGAAAGTCCAGGTACACTATATACACTGTCTCTCCCTTGTCTATTTTCCTAGTTACATCCTCAAAAAATTCCAGAAGATTAGTCAAGCATGATTTCCCCTTCGTACATCCATGCTGACTCGGACAGATCCCGTTACTGCTATCCAAATGTCTTGCTATTTCATCTTTTATAGTTGACTCCAGCATCTTCCCCACCACCGATGTCAGGCTAACTGGTCTATTTTCTCTCTCCTACCTTTCTTAAAAAGTGGGATAACATTAGCTATCCTCCAATCCACAGGAACCGATCCTGAATCTATAGAACATTGGAAAATGATCACCAATGCGTCCACAATTTCTAGAGCCACTTCCTTAAGTAACCAGGGATGCAGACCATCAGGCCTGGGGTTTGGAGAAAGAAAGAACTGCAGATGCTGTAAAAATTGAAGGTGGACAGAAATGCTGGAGGAACTCTGCAGGTGAGGCAGCATCTATGGAGAGAAGGAAAGGCTACGTTTTAGATCTGAATAAAAATTGGATCTCGACCCGAAATATCACCTATTCCTTCTCTCCATACATGCTGCCTCACCCGCTGAGTTCCTCCAGTATTTTTGTCTACCGAAGACCTTGGGGATTTATCAATTATCAGTCCCATCAGTCTACCCAACACCATTTCCTGACTAATGCGAATTTCCTTCAGTTCCTCCGTCACCATAGATCCTCTGGCCATTAGGAAAATTGATTGTGTCTTCCTTAGTGAAGACGGATCCAAAGTACGTGTTCAACTCTTCTGCCATTTCCTTGTAACCTATAATAAATTCACCTGTTTCAGTCTTCAAGGGTCCAACTTTGGTCTTCACTAATTTTTTCCTCTTCACATACCTAAAGAAGCTTTTACTATCCTCCTTTATGTTCTTGGCTAGCTTGCCTTCATATCTAATCTTTTCTCCCCATATTGCCTTTTTAGTTATCTTCTGTTGCTCTTTAAAAGTTTAAAAGTAAAATCCTCCAAATTATGTTCTCTTTTATTTTTTTACTGTCCTTGGCTTCCTTTGTCAACCACGGTCGCCCCTTACCCCACTTGGAATCTTCCTTCCTCTTTGGAATTAACTGATCCTGCACCTTCCGTATTTTTCCCAGAAATACCTGCCATTGTTGTTCCACTGTCATCCCTGCTAGGGTATCTTTCCAGTTAACTTTGGCCAACTCCTCCCTCATGGTTCCATAGTCCCCTTTGTTCAACAATTTCCCCTTCTCCCTCTCAAATTGTAGATTAAAACTCATCATATTATTGTCTCTACCATAATGGCTCCTTTACCTCGAGTTCTGTTATCAAATCCGGTTCATTGCACAACACTAAATCCAGAATTGCCTTCTCCCTGGTAGGCTCCAGTACAAGCTGCTCTAAAAATCCACAAACTCCCTTTCTTTGGGGTGCAGCACCAACCTGATTTACCCAGTCTGCCTGTATGTCAAAATCTCCCATAACAACCGTAGCATTACCTTTGCGACATGCCAATTTTAACTCTTGAGCTACCCCACCCCCTCTGCCCACCTGTCTGTCTTTTCGATATGACGTATACCCTTGAATATTCAGTTCCCAGCCCTGGTCCTCTTACAGCCATGTCTGTATTTCCCACAACAATTTCTAATACTTTATCCATTTATATATAATGCTTTTAATCTATTCCTCCCCTCACCTTTCACATTGATTCCTATTTCACTCTGCCATACTCTCCTAGCCCTTCCTGAGCTTTTTGTCCCATTAACATATCAAACAGAAAGGACTAATGTATGCAACATTGTTTGTTTAGAATATTGTCTTTATTAATCCCTCAATCAGCTTCAGGAAAGCCGTTTAACAAATTATGCATTGCCTTTGGTGTATCTTGCTGGGCACAAATTGGAAATAGCATGCATTTGGCTGGAAACAACAATGATTACAATGTGATAGCATTCATTTGAATGAAGCATTTTGAGGTGCAAAGTTTAATCTCAGATCCCTGTGTAATTTTCATGCAAGATAATGAATACAATTAAAATTAATCGTTAGAAATGTGTTAGGTAAAGTAATTCACAAAGGACCAGCCTTTGACTTAATAGTACCACTACGCTTTGGTAAAATAGGGCTCCCTGTTGGTCCTTAAGTATGATTAACTATAACAATGGAAAATTTTAAATATATTTTGTAAAGTGAATTACTTATTAATAAGTGAAGTAGATTAATTAGGAAAATAACATATTTTAGAGTCGTAGAGTGATACAGTGTGAAAACAGGCCCTTCGGCCCAACTTGCCCACGCCGATCAATAATGACCCAAGCTACATTAGTCCCACTTGCCTGCGCTGGTCCATATCCCTCCAAACCTGTCCTATCTATGTACCTGTCTAACTCTCTTACACAATGGGATAATCCCAGCCTCAACTACCTTATCTGCCAGTTTGTTCCATACGCTCACCACCCTTTGTGTGAAAAAGTTACCCCTCGGATTCCTATTAAATCTTTTCCCCTTCACCTTGAACCTATGTCTGGCCCTCGATTCCCCTACTCTGCCCAAGAGACTCTGTGCATCGACCTGATCTATTCCTCTCATGATTTGTACACCTCCATAAGATCCCCTGAACTCCTGAACTCCATGGAATAGAGACCCAGCCCACTCAACCTCTCCCTACAGCTCACATTATCTAGTCTTGGCAACATCCACGTAAATCTTTTCTGAATCATATCAAGCTTGACAATATCTTTCCTACAACATGGTGCCTAGTACTGGACACAATATTCTAAATGCGGTCTCACCAATGTCTTATACAACTGCAACATAACCTCCCGACTTCTATTCTCATATTCTTTTAATTGTGAATATTTCTCTATGTTGAATATATTCCTTGTTTTATTTATTTTATTTCCCTAATTCATTGAAGTTGAATTCTTCTTTTAAAATAAATTTGTATTAAAAAAATATGGAGAAAATATAGCGTAGCAAAGCAATGCATCATTTAAATAGACTTTATTCAGCGCATTCTAAAGTTCTCAGCATTCCCAGTTGCCTCAGACCAGAGAATTTGGTGAATGGCCCGCTCCTGGTATTGCTGTAAAACCAAACACCATTTAAGAGGTGGATTAATTTGCTTTCTCACTGGATTTTTCTTAGTCCTTCAGACATGGTTAATATCCTTCAGCCCTATCCACGTCAACACAATTTATATAGAAAATGAAATTATGTGTGCATTTGAAGACTTAAAGCAATGTCTTATGGTCATTGGGATATATCACGGTGAATCATCATCCCAATTGTAAAATTTTATTTGTCTTTAAATCTGATTGCCAGAAATTCCTGAACCATAATACATTTACTTCTATGAATTGTGCTCCCATTTCACTCCCTCTGGCACCAAAGATGGGAAAAACATTTATACATTAAGGAGTTGTGGAAAATGACACGGTTGGTCTACAAGGTGGGGCCCTAAACTGGGGAAAAGCAGATATCAACATTGTAATGTTTAAGAAGGAACTGCAGATGCTGGAAAATCGAAGGTAGACAAAAATGCTGGAGAAACTCAACGGGTGAGGCAGCATCTATGGAGCAATCAGTCTGAAGAAGGGTCTCAACCCGCAACGTTGCCTACTTCCTTCGCTCCATAGATGCTGCCTCACCCGCTGAGATTCTCCAGCATTTTTGTCTACTGTCAACAATATAAAGTAGGACTTGGCAAATGTAGATTGGGAGCAGCTGCTAGAGGGATTAAAGCCATCGAATAAGTGGAAGGTGAGAATTCATAATCAGAATATCCGTGTACAGGTAAGAACCAAAGATGATAAGATTATAGAACCTTGGTTGAAAAATCATATTGAACGTTTGATCAAGGAAAAGTACATGTCTGGTAGAGGAAATCAGTACCAATTGAGTCCTTTGATGTTTCTAGGGGACATATTAGAGAGAGCATTTAGGAGGCACAAAAGGGACCATAAAATGACCTGGGCAAGTACAATTACGGACAATCCTCAAATCTTTTTCCAGTGTATTTTTCCACTGTAGAAGCTAAGGAAAGAGTAGGTCAGGGATCAAAGAGGAAGTTTGCGAGAATCCAGAGGATATGAGCCAGGTCCTAAATGAATGCTTCTCTTTGGTGTTCACCATGGAGAAGGATGCCGAGGCTGGTGAGTCAAAAGAGAGATTCGCTGATATTCCAAAATGTATGTCACAAGAAAGTGTTGGAAATATTAGTACTTTGGGGTGAATAAATTGCCATGGCCTGACAGGATCTATCCCAGGATACTAAGACAAAAACCAGGACGGATATTGCTGCCGCTCTGTCAAAGTATTCTGCAGCTTCATTAGGCGCCAGTTAGGTACTGAAAGAATGGAGGGTAACTAATGTCCCATTATTTCAAAAAGACAGTGGGGATTGGGCTGGGAGCTACAGGCTGGAGAGTCTTACATTAGTGGTAGAGAAGATGCTTTGAGAGATCTGAGCTGGCTGCAGGCTAATACGATTAGCATGGAAAGGCATCATGGTTGGCATGGACGATGTATTCAAAGGGCCCATTTCTGCTACGATTTGATGACTGATCCAAATAAAAGAGTAATACAAATTAAATCCAAGAACATTATAGGATACACTTTAATGTCATAGTCAAAATATGTACAAAATCAACAAACGGGTGCAGAAAATTTGTAATAAAATCAAAGCATTCTGGAAACACTCAGCAGGTCAGTTAGCATCTGTGAAAGAGAAACAGAATTTTTCACAAATGATCAGAACTCTGTTTTGCTTTTCACAAATATGGCCTACCTGTTGAGTGTTTCCAGTGTTTTCTGGATTTATATGGAAATGGAAATATGGTGCAGACATTACACATCGAAAGAACCATTATCCCTCTACATAAAGTCTATTTCCTTCAGATCAATGAGTATTTTGCAAATGACATTAAATGTTGCAACCAAAATTAATTCTATCACACAATGTCGCTCTATTCTGGGATAGAATGCTAAAAATACTTTGTGCCTGGAACAAACTGAATCCTTTGCCAGTAATGCGGAAAACTATTAAAGAAAATACAAGTACAAAACATGTAGTGATGGAAATATGTCAGGAAGATCCAGTACATCATACTCGTAAGAGAACACCCACAGTTATGTTTCCAATACTGCCATCCCTGCAAGGGATTAATTTCACCACAGCAAAGAATGTCTGTGCACTAGCTTCAGAATATTTGCCTTTATATTGGAGTATGAATTCACTCCAGGTTCTGAGTCTTACAGCGTGGAACCAGTCCTTCAGCCGATTATGTCCCTGTTGACCATCACCTAACTGACTATTCTAGGAATGTGGCGAGAATAAAATGTAAGGAGTGTTGGATTAATGCTTTGATCTGTCATTATCACACCTTACCCTTCCATATCTCTAGTTTCCCTCTCCCAGACTCTCAGTCTGAAGAAGGGTCTTGACCTAAAACATAACCCATTCCTTCTCTCCAGATATGCTGCCTATCCCGTTGAGTTACTCCAGCATTTTGCATTAATGTAATTTGCTGTTTGATAGTCAGCGTAGACTCCATGGGCCGGGAGACCCTTTTTCTGTGCTGTGTGACTCTGACTCAGTTCCTTGGCTTCATAAGTAGCAGATGAGGATATTATGGAACTTATAGACTCTGTCACAAGTCTCGTAGGGATTCTTGTGGCGGGTGGGTAGATGATACAGTAGTTCTTTGCTCTGTTTTCACTGGGCTTGCATGAAGAGACCTGAGGTTCTCAATGTGAACATGGGTTAAGGGTTCCCATAAGTTAAGGAGAAAGTTTTATTTTTTTCATTGAAGCTTTGAGATGCCACTCAATTTTGTGCCTAGGCTATACATGTGTAGGAAGGAACTGCAGATGCTGGTTTATACTGAAGATAGACACAAAATTCTGGAGTAACTCAGTGGGTCAGGCAGCATCTCTGGAGAAAAGGAATAGGTGACGTTTCGGGTCAGAACCCTTCTTCAGGCTTAAAGATAGAGGTGGAAGAAGGGGAGGAAAACTGGAGGCGGGAAAAGGCAAAACAAATCTCATGTTGTGATTGAGCACAAAGCAGAGTACCTGTTTTGAGAGTCTGGAGCCAGGAATGTGAATGAGATAACCAGTTCATTGGAGCTGGCTGACTAATCAGAATTCTTGAGACACGAATGTTTGTTCACTGATGAATTTGGACGATTTTGTATAGGCAGCAACGAGTAGAAAGCAAATTCAGTTCAGTAAATAGCGCCGACAACAAAGTAATGTAATCTGTTAACATGGCCATAGAATATTCTCCTATAATTGAATCAGTGTCAATAAATACATATGTCTTGCAGATAACAGTGCCGAACATGGCAGATGCTATTATTCTAAAGTATTTCATTTGATATCTTCATTGTCAGAAAAGAGCTGCATCTAAACATTTAATCATTTTTTAATCTCTGACAGTTTTACGTTTCATAAAAGCCATTGGAGTCATACACTATTGGAGTCTTTTCCAGTAGAATTGACTTTTGGTAGGACCACTTGATTGAGAATTTTGGTTACAATACCATTTAATATGTACATTATTATGCACCATGTCTAAGAAACTTGACAAGTAGCATATCAATTCAGAAAAGACAGATGCTTGGATTTTCAAGGAGTTCTCCCTGATATTAAATTGAGTTAGTATCAGTTTATAATTGTCACATACACCAAGATACAGGGAAAATCTTTGTACCATACATAGAATTGTACAGATTTTTTTTAAAGTGCAGGTAAAGAAAAAGTGCAATGACTGCAACAATGTAGACTGAGAAATTGGGAATACATCTTTAATTTATGAGAGGACCATTCAAGAGTCTCATAACAGCAGGAAAAGAGTTATTCTTAACAAAAGCTTTCAACCTTTTGTATCTTCTGCATTGTATAGGGCTCTGGTGAGACCACATCTGGAGTATTGTGTACAGTTTTGGTCTCCTAATTTGAGGAAGGACATCCTTGTGATTGAGGCAGTGCAGCGTAGGTTCACAAGATTGATCCCTGGGATGTCGGGACTGTCATATGAGGAAAGATTGAAAAGACTAGGCTTGTCTTCACTGGAGTTTAAAAGGATGAGGGGAAATCTCATAGAAACATATAAAATTATAAAAGGACTGCCATGATCACAATGAATGTGCTGTCTCAGCACCGCCGAATGGCCTCCTCCTGCACCTATTTTCTATGTTTCTATAACCATGGAGGCTGGTTTGTATGATGAACCAGGCTGTCTACAACTGCATTTTTGGGGGGATCTAGAGCAGAGCAGTTGTCATACCTAGCTGTGATGCTTTCAATGGTGAAATTTTAGAAATTCTGAATTTCCTAAATCTTCTGAGGAAGTAGAAGCATCGCCGTATTTACTTGGCTGTGGCATCAATGTGGCTGATGCAAGTCAAATTGTTGGTGATATTTACTAACGCCGAGGAACTTTCAACATTGAAGCAGACTGGACTGTAACTGACCCTGCTTCCTGAAGTCAGTAACTAGCTTTTTCATTTTTCTGACTGAGGGAGAGGTTGTTTTGATACCATGCTACTAAGCTCTTCATCTCCTTCCTGTACTTCACCTTGTTATTGTGTGAGATCCAGCCCACTACGGTGAAGTCATCTCCAAACTTGAGGCTAGCAGAATTTAGCCGCACAGTCATGGGTGCATAGAGAATATAGTAATAGCCTTGTCCCACGGTACGAGTTCATTCCAAGAGCTCTCCCAAGTTAAAAAAAAATCAGAAACTCGTGGTAAGCTCAGAGAATGTATGTAGCGGGTACGTCCGAGCTCGGGGATGTCTCTTAGCGGCTCGTAACACTAACGGCAGGTACTCGGGAAGACTCGCTAACGGCAGGTAAGCACGGGAAGGCTCGTGAAGATTTTTCAACATGTTGAAAAATGTCCACGATAGCCCCGAGTAACGACGAGTGGCCATTACCGTAAATCTCCGAGTTCGAATCAAGGCAAACTCGGGAGAGCTCTTGGAATGAACTCGTACCGTGGGACAGGGCTTTAAGGGGCAGTGAACAGCCAGAATTGAGAATTAGGTGGCTCTACAATAACACATGTTTCCACAGCACAAATTTGATATAAATATCAATGAATTAGGAAACACTTTGTGTTCCAAGGGCCTAATAGTTATAATACAATTTCGCTTGGGAGCTAGAGAACTACATAAAATACATTCAATGCAACCTCCCTGCAGTACCTAATCAGACACCATTGTTTCTTTAGCTACTATTTTCAGGTGTGAAGCTATTGAATTGACGTGATTTCTTCCATTTACATTTCTACAATGACACTTCATTTGAACAACGTAACATATAGCCTTTAGTATGTTTAGCTTACAGTAACGTACAGCCTTTAGTATGTTTAGCTTGCGGGAATAAATAGTTATTAAAAACACCTTTATATTTGAAAGTCATGCAGGGAAAATAGTTTTGTTATTGCGGATCTGAAACTATCCCCTAAATCTCCTTTTCCCCACTGCTATTAAAATGTTATTTTCCATAATAACAGGGTTCTTGAGAATGCAAGTATCAAGTTGTAGCAGAACTATTTTTATGTCCAGTCTGTATGGCTTGCGACGTGGAAGGGACTTGCAAGTGATGAAGTTCATTAGCCTATGTACTAGGTTTTATCATGGTTGCTGGCAAAATGAGATAATGTCAAAAGTAACTTTGACTAGTTGCTGCAGTGCATCAGTGCATCAAACTGGAAAAACAATGTGCTGGTAGCAGGAGTAAATACTGAAGGTGGTGGACGGAAATCCATTAAAGCAGGCTCTTTTCCATGAATTGTATCAAGCTTCTTCACAGTTCTCACTCAGCCAAGTGAAAAGCTGTTAAATGTCTGATTCATGCTTGTAGATGTTGAAATAATTTTAACATCAGTAGAGAAGTCACTGGCTGCAGCACACCCAGCTTCTAATCTGATCTTGTTGCATGATTGATCAAAGCAGAATCCCAAGTGGAGGGTCCAACTACAATTAAAACAGCTGAATTTTAAGAGGAGGCAAAAACATTCTGTCCCTGCAGAAGGCCATTGGGTGATATTTGTATGCCTCAAATAATACACACAGTTTATCAGCCAAATCTGAATATTGTCCATCTTGCTGCATGCAGTTATGAATAACTTCATTATCAGGGGACTTGTGGTGAGCTGAATACCGTCATCAACAAATGCCTCCACTTCCAAAAAAAAGTCAATGATGAATCAACTGAAGATGTGCCACAAAATAACTACTTAAATAATGTCGTTAGACTGAGGCAATACAATCTGACAATTGAAGCAATCTGTCTATACGAGGTATGACATCAGCCATATACGGTCTTTTCAGTGATGCTATTTGACTTCAAATTTACCAAAGCTCCCTGATACCACACAGAGTCAAATCACTGCCATATGTTAATAGCAGTTGCTGAAACCTCAATTCTGGAATTCAGCTCTTTCATCTATTTTTTGATCAAAAACTGTAGTGATGCGTAAAACCACAAGGAACTGCAGATGCGGGTTTATTTTTTTTAAACACAAAAGTTCTGGATTACCTCAGCGGATTAGGCAGCATCTTGGGAGGACATAGAAAGGTGACGTTTTGAGTCGGCAACCTTGTTAAGATTCAGTCTGAAGACGGGTTCTGACCTGAAACGTCATCATTCCAAGTCCTTCAGAGATGCTGCCTGACCTGCTGAGTAACTTCAGCACCAAAGGTGGGCATTATGAACATGGGTGTTTCTGTAAATTAGGGTACCAACCGGTGACATTGTTGGCCAAATTTGAAAGTTATTCAATCATAATGAAATACCACAGGATTAACAATGGGCCTACCTATGATCCTTTTGAGCTAATTTGTGATCAAAATTTAATACTTTCAAAATTTGGGGGGGGAAATGAGAGAGAAAAAATTATAAAACATATAAGACATGTGGGACACTAAATCATTTCAAAGCACCCCTACAAAATGTCAGCACCTAAACCACCACGGGGCCCGTAGTTCACGCCAGGGTCATTATAATCATGTTGACTGGATTATCCGATGAGTGCAAAAAAACCCGTTATAGCGGTATAGGGAGGTTGCATGCAGTCGAGGTCACTACCCGTGACCCGTACTGTTGCCAAGCAATGCCAACTGGAGTACACGCGATGAACTGCAGGTAAGCATTTACTATGATTGCTTGCTCAGCGGGCCCTTCTGTCCCAGCATCCGGACTGGTTACACACTCGCAGACCCCGGCCATCTACCCCCGGGGGTGGGGGGGAGGAGGAGGTCGGGATGTCGGTGCACGCGGTCAGTGACTCTGGGTGGGCAGAGGGAGCAGACCGTTCCAAACTCTGCTGCAGCTGACGTTGCCCGGAGCTGCGGCCCCGCTCCACCTGGCCCCATGTGTGGGCGCTGCGGACCCACAGCCCCTAACAATGCGGCCTTCAGGGGAAGACAGGGCAGAGGGCGGCCGTGGCTGGACGGTGCTGACCCCGGGGAGGAGAGTGGGGGCTGTCCCGAGGGATGCGCTCCTTCGGCCGCTTACACCTTGGTGCTCGGGTTCAGAGCAAAGATACTAGAGCATTTGGTTCTGAGCCCTCAGTCACCCAAAAAATAACCCCGCAATATTGCAATCAAATTGCTCTGACTTTGAGTTTGCTTTATATAGCGAAAGCTTATCAAGATGGTGGTGTCTGGACACAACAATGCATGCGGCTATTAGTCGCAGATTGTAAAAGACGCTACACCATGAGATAACACCAGTTTAAACCTGATACCTTCCCGCATTCAATGATGGCACCCACAATTATTTACAGCGCAAAAATGACAATTTTGGCGGTTTTTAACAGGTAAAAAAGTACGCGTTTCGTGTGTTAACAGTGCTTACCGAGCCCGCCATGTCCTCCACATGGATTGAGCTGCTCCGTGCATCACGGCCTTTGACCCGATGACCTTACGTGCAACCCCCCCCCCATAAATAGCATTGACAGTGGGAGGGACTATAGAATGAGACCTAAAATAGGTGAGCAAACTCGATTTATATTTCGTGATTTTAAGTTCTATTCATTATTAAGTATTTCAATGGAAAGCTTAAACACAAAATATAAACAATAAAAAAATAACAATAAATATAAAAACGGTTCACATGTGACACATTTCACACGTGACCAAAGGGGCACTTTCTGGTGCAAAAACATGGGATATCAGAAAACCATCTAATCGGGTGATAAATGATAGAAAATCATAAGCATAATCAGAATTTGGCTGATATAGCATTATTTAATTGCAAAATTGATGTAATCTTTCTGCTATAAATTAGCCTGTATTTGATGAAATCCTGCTTGAAAAATGTCACAAATAAGGCAAGAAAACACAGGGACATATTTTCTTATTTGAAAAACAAATGTATTTATTTTTGCTTCATCTCATTATTTTGGCTATACACCATGATCTATACTATTAAAATGCAGGATATGAAACAATGGAAATATTACATAAAAAACAGGAAAATAACTTGGAAGTGTGGAGACCTTCAATTTCACTACTGAGTACTGTATTTACGGAAACACTCACAAATTAGTAGTGGCCCACTTTGTCCCTCAAAACTCATCAGCTCTTCAATAAGATCACCGTGCATCTGTTTGTAATCTCAACTCCATATTCCCACCTACATTGACATTCACTTCACTTTCTTTTCAATAATCTATCAATGCCTTAAAAGATAAAGAATCATACTGCACAGAAACAGGTGCTTTTGGTCCACCATGTCCCTACCAATGCGGTGGGGGGGGGCGCCGGCGGAGGGCTGATCTCCGAACGCAATATTCCATCACTCACCCATAGGTCCCAATACTCAGCACTCCCTAGAGAGGGAGGGGGGTAGAGAGGGAGAGGGGCATGGAGGGGGGGTAGAGACCCTACCCCATCTCCCTCCTCCTCATTTCCCTCATCCTCCTCCCCTCACTCCCATCCCCTGCCCCAGGACCTACCAAAGTTGTAGAGCAGCGCCAGGGCCTGGACAGCTTGAGAGCCCATTGTGATAGGTGCACTGTTAGAGGCATTGTGACATCATCACTGGACGCTATGAGAAAGCGGTTTTGTCTTTTTTTTTAAACTTTAAATCATGAATAAATTCAGAAATATAGGTTGGAATGTGACAGGAAGATGTTTACCGCTTCAGGAAAATGTGAGTAGAATATGTGAAAATGGGAAGGCTGTGGCATAGCGTTTGGAAGAACATAGGAAAAGGCAGAGCAGAGTGACACATTGCCGGCACAAACAAAGAGTTTTTGTTATATAGATAATAGTGTTTTCCTCCACCATTTCCTTGTTCCAGATACACATCATTCTCCATGTGAAAACATGCTCCTCAGATCTTTCAATGTCTCACTTTAAACCTGTGCCCTCTAGTCCTTCTCTCCAGAGATGCTGCCTGCCCGCTGAGTTACTCCAGCATTTTGTGAGTACCCTCTAGTTCTAGACTTCATTGCCCTTGAAAAATATATTTTTCCTCCCTCAGCCCCACATAATTTTGTAAACGTCTGTAAGTTCACCACCCAGCATTCCATATTCCAATGAAAACAAACCCAACATCAAATGCTATCACATTCTTCCTGTCGTGTGATGATCAGAATTGAACACAACACTCCAAATGTGATATAACCCATCTTTTTTTACAGCTGCTTAAATAATGCTATTTATATGCCTTGAGTATGCCTTCATCACTATCCTACCCACCTGTTGCCACTTTAAGCAAGCTATTGACTTGTTCCCACTGTACATCAACTTTACAAAGGGATCATGCCATTTACTCTTCATGATAGACAATAGGTGCAGGAGCAGGCCATTTGGCCCTTCGAGCCAGCACCGCCATTTAATGTGATGGCTGATCATCCCCAATCAGCACCCCGTTCTTGCCCTCCCCTCATATCCCCTGACTCCGCCATTCCAAAGAGCCCCATCTAGCTCTCTCTTGAAAGCATCCAGAGAACCCGCCTCCACTGCCCTCCTAGGCAGAGAACTCCATTGACTCACCACTCTCTGAGAAAAACTCTCTCCTCGTCTCCGTTCCAAATGGCCCACTCCCCATTCTCAAACTGTGGCCCCTGGTTTTGGACTCCCCCAACATTGGGAACATGCCTCCCGCCTCTAGCGCGTCCAAGCCCCCAACAATCCTATATGCTTCAATGAGATCCCCTCTCATGCTTCCAAACTCCAGAGTGTACAAGCCCAGCTGCTCCACTCTCCCAGCACAAGACAGTCCCGCCATCCCGGGAATCAACCCCGCAAACCTACGCTGCACTCCCTCAACAGCAAGAATGTCCTTCCTCAAACTAGGGGACCAAAACTGCACACAACACTCCAGGTCTCACTAGGGCTCTGCACAACTGCAGAAGAACCTCTCCGCTCCCATATTCGATTCCTCTTGTTATAAAGGCCAACATGCCACTTGCCTTCCTCACAGCCTGCTGCACCTGCATGCCTACCCTCATAGACTGATGTACAAGGTCCCCCAGATCCCGCTGCACTTCCCCTTTTCCCAACTTGACACCATTTAGATAGTGATCTGCCTTCCTGTTTTTGCTACCAAAGTGGATAACCTCACATTTATCTGCATTAAACTTCATTTGCCATGCATCTGACCACTGCCCCAACCTGTCCAAATCACCCTGCATTCTCATAGCAATAGCATTCTCATGATCTGCCAGAATTTGACCCCGAAGTGCATTACCTCATATTTGCCTGGATTAAATTCCATCTGCCGCTGTTCTATCCAACTTTCCATCTGATCTACATCCCACTGTGTCGTTTGACAATTCTCTTCACTATCTGCAACTCCACCAATTTTTGTCTCATCTACCACCCAGACCGCTCACATTCTTGTCCATTTACAACATCATATCATATACTTATTAAAATTCTGATCTTGTTCGTGTGTGTGTATGTGGTTGTCTTTACATCTTCGCAAAAACACTATGCGGTAACAATTACATTTTTACATATTCTCATACACTGAAATTTCTTCCTATATTTCACATTATTCGCGATTAAAGCTTTAAAAATGCCTACCTTTACAAGATTTTTACCTTTTCTGATTCACATTTCCCCCCCTAGGCAGAGATCACCTTCATTGAAAAATGTATGCGTTATTTCTGGACATTACTGATTACAGTTTAAAAAATCAAAATACTTTAAATTTAAAACAACCAGCTTAAACTGATGATGCCACAATAGCACGGCTAGCAGTGTTCAGCTTCACTCAAGACTTCATCTTATAGTTCACGTTATTCATGATTAAAGATTTAACAAGTGCCAACTTTCACAAGATTTTTACTGTTAAAATCATTCCTGCCAGGTTCCAACACACTTCCATCCAACGTTGCGACACAGAAACACTCTGAACATTTCACCTCACAGGAAGGGGAAGGTGAATTGCTATAGCAACATGCAGGGCGAGTGCAACTGGGGGCTACGGGTAGGGAACGGGTGCGTTGAGGGAGCAGAGCCAACGGGTCTGCACTTGGTCTAGTACTTATTAAAAGTCTGATCTTGTACGTGTGTATATATGTGGTTGTCTTTACATCTTTGCAAACACACTATGCGGTAACGATTACATTTTTACATATTCTGATTGACATTTTTCCCCTCGAGGCAGAGAACACCTTCACTGAATATTTTATGCTTTATTTCTTGACATAGAAACATAGAAATTAGGTGCAGGAGTAGGCCATTCGGCTCTTCGAGCCTGCACCACCATTCAATATGATCATGGCTGATCATCCAACTCAGTATCCCGTACCTGCCTTCTCTCCATACCCTCTGATCCCCTTAGCCACAAGGGCCACATCTAACTCCCTCTTAAATATAGCCAATGAACTGGCCTCGACTACCCTCTGTGGCAGAGAGTTCCAGAGATTCACCACTCTCTGTGTGAAAAAAGTTCTTCTCATCT
Source organism: Leucoraja erinaceus (assembly GCF_028641065.1). NCBI lineage: Eukaryota > Metazoa > Chordata > Chondrichthyes > Rajiformes > Rajidae > Leucoraja > Leucoraja erinaceus. Next base: position 10,864,953 of record NC_073412.1, on the reverse strand, counting down.
CAGTATTCTCGACTTATTACTGATTAAAAGATTTTTTAAATCAAAAGACTTTGAATTTAAAATGACCAGCTTCAACTGATGACGTCACAATGGCTCGGCTAGCAGTGATCAGCTTCACTGAAGATTTAATCCTATATTTGACAAGTTATTCGCGATTAAAGCTTTAAAAATGCCAACCTTCACAAGATTTGCACATATTCTGATTCACATTTTTCTCCTCTAGGCAGAGATCACCTTCACTGAACATTTTTTTGCTTTATTTCTCGACTTATTACTGATTAAAGTTTTAAAAAATCATAAGACTTTGAATTTAAAACGACCAGCTTCAACTGATGACGTCACAATGGCTCGGCTAGCAATGATCAGTTTCAATGAAGATTTCATCCTATATTTCACATTATTCGCGATTAAAGCTTTAAATATGTCAACTTTCACAAGATTTTTACTGTTAAAATCCTTACTCCCCGCTTCCAACACACTTCAATACAAAGTTGCAGGATAGAAACTGAACCTTTTGGCTTGAGTTGGAGGCCCACGCCTCCCGTGGGGGTTATGGGTAGGGAACGGGTGCATTGGGGGAGCAGACCCAACGGGTCTACATTTGGTCTAGTATATTATAAAACAACAAAAGTTCTAGCGTCTATTCGTCATAAACATCCGGAAAGGAAAACCTTTCACCTCTCTGCCTCCTGTCACCAAGCAATTTTTGGATCCAGTTTGCCAAAATAACTCAGATTCTTCATGCTTTAACCATTTGAACCAGCCTGCCGTATGGGATCTTGTCTAAAACTTTATTGAAGTAAACCACACCTACAGTGATGCTGTCATTAGTTTTCTTAGTTAACTCCTAAAAACGCTCAATCAGATTTGTGAGACATGAAATCCTGCCATTTACCTTATGTCTTTTACTAGAATTTGCAATTCAAAGACTGCTTCCACCATTGGAGGAAGTGAGTTCCAAATCTGCACAGTCTCTTGAAGGAAAAGTAATTGTCTCATCTCTGTGTTGTGAATAACAGTGACCCCGAGTATTATATTCTCCCACAAGAGGAGACTCCTGTTGAGATCCTTTAGTTATTACATGTTTCCATCATGTTACATCATACTCTTTTAAGACTCCAGCCGATGCTACCCAAGCCTTTTCAACATTTCCTCATAAGATATCCCACCTATTCTAGGTATAATTCTCAATAGTGAGTAGGCTATTGATGTTTGAGTATTTTTAATGTTCAGTCATCAGGAAACTGATGAATGTTCTAATTAACTTTGTAAAGATTGATGAGGGACTGATTGGATTTGTTTTGTTCTCTTTTTTGGGAACAAAGTATACTTGGCGAATAGTATTGCAACTTTCTTCAAAAGCTTGACTAAAGGTTGATCCAATTCTGGACCTTGGGTCTTTCATATCAAAGAACAATTGTTATTTGGTCCGGCAGTCTTTCCAGTGTGATCCGCTATTTCCAAATATACTGTGAAGTGAAACATTTTACCTACTTTTTGGTGACTTCAAGCCCTACAGATGGATTATCCACGACGCTCTGATTTAGGATGGTCCCAGCTTTGTCATTTGAACACATGCCATTAATGAGGCTGGGAAATGTCCCATAACTTTCTCTTCCCATTAGTTGTTTATTTGGTCAAAGCACTTCCAGTTGTCATCCATAAAATGATACAAAAAGGATTTATGAGAATGGTTCCAGCAATGAGTGATTACAGCTGGAGAAGCTTGGTTTGTTCTTAGCATTAAGAGAGATGAGAAGACATTTTAAAGTAACACACTATATTGTAAGATAAAGAGAGAAACGTTGTTGCCGCTGGCATATTGTTTGATTGGGGACACAGTTTAAAGTGATCAGGAAACATACAAGGGGGGAACATGATGAAAATCTTTATCACTTAATGCTCTGTCAATACTGATTTTTTTTTTAAATTAATTCAAGGGATATGAGCTTCCCATGCTGAACCACCATTTAATTGCACATCCTTAATTGCCATTGATAAGGTGCTAGTGAGCAGCTTTTTTGAATCGCCGCATCCTTGAAGTGTGGGTATACTCACATGCTGTTAGGGAGAGAGTTTCAGAATTGTGACACAACGATGGTGAGGGAACAGCGATATATTTGCAATTCAGGATAGTGTGTGGCTTGGAGGGCAACTTCCAGGTGGTGGAGTTCCCATGCTTTTGATGCCCTTGTCCTTATAGTTTTGGAAGATGCTGTCTAAGGAGCCGTGGTGAGTTACTGCAGTGCATCCTGTAGACGGTACATAGGGCTGCTAATGTGTGTCAGTGATGGAGTGAGAGAATGCATGTGGATTGGGAATTATCAGGTGGGCTGCTATGGCCTGTAAGGTATGGGGCTTGTTGAATGTTATTGAAGCTGCACTCATCCGGGCAAGTAGAGACTCCTGACTTGAACCTTGTAGACGGTGGGCAGGCTTTGAAGAGTTAGAAGATGTGTTTCTTGCTAAAGGATTCCAAAGCTCTGATCAGTAATTGTAGTTACATATTGTTTATGGCTATTAAAGTTGTGTTTCTGATCAGTGGTAAAACCCCAGGATAATGATAGTGGAGAAATTCAGTGATGGTAATGCCATTGAATAAGAGGGGGTGATAGCTGGATTTTGTCTAATTGTATATCATCATCGCCTGGCGCTTGTGTGGCGCAATTATTACTAGTCATCTCTCAGGCCAGACCAGATATATTCCAGGTGTAGAGGTATTTGATTCTGGACTGTTTCATTATCTGAGGAGTGTCAGGTGATGCTAAACATTGTGCCATCAACGACAAATATACTTCTGACCTTACAATTGTAAGAAAGTCGTCAATGGATCAGCTGTAGATTGTTGGGCCTAGGACAATACCCTTAGGAACACCTGCAGAGAATTCTTTTAGCTGAGATGATTAACCTCCAACTATCATAACCACCTTCCATGTGCTTGGTATAATTCTAACCAGTGGAGGATTCCCTTAATTCCCATTGACTCCAGTTAGGCAGAGTTCCTTGATGCCAAAGGCAGTTACTCTCACTTCACCTCGGAGGTCAGCATCTTTGTCCATATTTGGACTAAGAGTGTCATGAAGTCAGGAACTGAGTAACTTTGGCAGAACCCAAATGGTGCTTCTGTGAGCAGTTTGGTTTCATGCAAGTGCTGCTTGATAACGTTATCGATGATTCCGACCTCGATTTGCGATTGAGAGTAGACTAGTGGAACGGCAATTGGAACTGGCGACAGTGGAAACTGAGTCAATCAGGATTTTCAACAGCAAGTTAGATAGGCACAAAATAATTTAAGCAGATGAGCCTAGAACAGATTTGCAAAAGATAGAATTTGAATGGAGTCAAATGGCCTCATCCTATGCCATAATTATTCGATTTTGTCCAGTAAAACAATTTGCTGCTTCACTATTCAAGTTTGTATACTGTGTCTTCACCTGTTAACATACTGCATCAACTAAATTCCCCACCTTCAATATTATTGTTATTTCCGATGTGAAGGAGTACTGATTAATCAGCTGAGGGCAGAATGTAAGTGGCCAACAGGAGGATGTTTCCTTGTTTCAGGTTCAGAGTCAATGCTGAGGTTTCCCAGGCCCTCTCCTATCTCACGGGTGGGTGTGTCTGCCAGCAGTCAGATAGACTGAGAAATTGGCTGATATGTTTGTGAGCTTGTTCTTTGATGAAAGAGTTGTGTTATCAGGATAGGTTTAGCAAGCTCTCCGAATTTTGGCATGTGTACAGTTTTAAGTGAAGAAGTCTACGCAGGCTCCACTGGGATTAATATGACTGTATCATGTCTGGTAATTAGATCCAGTTCAGCGTTCTGTCCTTTTTTTTATAATCATTTTATTTTCAGAGGTTAATACCACGAGTACCTCTTGCATTTATTTAGTTATTTTGAGTGTAGTATCACAAATAAGATTAAAGGGCCTGTCGCACTTTCACGACCTAATTCATAACCTTTTTTACTCATGGACATTTTTCATCATGTTGAAAAAACGGCTCGACCTACTTGATGGCCATGAGTACCTACGACTAGCATCACAACCTACCTATGACCTTGTGACGACCATGCTGCAAGTATGAGTCAAGGGCAAACTCAGCAGAGGTCATGAATTAGGTCGTGAAAGTGGGACAGGCCCTTAAGGAGGGTAGAATTCTTTCCTTAATGGAAATTAGTGAACCATTTGGGTTTTTAACAACAGTCTGGTAGCTTCAGGGACAAGACCGCTGTACTAATTATTTTATTCCAGATTTATTAACAGTTTCATTCCCTAGCTGACGATGAGATTTGATCATATCCTATTGAATTAATGCCCAGGTGATTTGAAAGCCTGTCTAATAACTTAACCATAAAGCTAACTTTCATTAGATTTCTGTAATTGTTCTGAGCAATGAGTGTAAGCTCAGCTTGCTGAACCTTTCATCATAACACAAGTCTTTTAGCCGAGGAATCGACATGATGCACCATCTGAGGTGCCTTGAATGCAAAGATATCTCTCCTTAAAATAAAGAGCCAGCACATATAGTTACGCAAATTCTCTGTTTATATTCCACCTCCCTTGCAATTAAGACCAACATTCAATTTTACTTCGGAGTCACGTGAGTGACTACGTGAAGAACCCCGCCAGGACGCATGCGTGGCATATCGCTACACGCATTGCGAAACAGTCAGGCGGGGTGGAACGAGCCGGGACCTGCAGGTAAGAGATACTCTGCGGTCTTTTTTGTTATTCCCATACTGTTTTACAGGTGGGGAGTCAATGGACAAGTCCAAGAAAACGACGAGGGCTGCGACAAAGCTGGCGGGGAAGGACCGCAGAGTTGCGGGCGGCCAGCGGCACATGAATTACCCGTAATGGGAACAGCTGTGCCCAACTTCGCCCCCGCACTGGCCAGATCTACACCGTGGCTGGGCGGTAAGGCAAAACAAAAAACCAACAAAGTCGTTGACTCAGACGAGTCCGACTTCGAGCAGCCGCGAGTGGCCAGCGACCGTGAGCGCTGGAGCCGGATGGAGCGGCTTATGGAGCAAATGCTTGGAGGCATGGATGTCAAACTCCAAAAAGTACTAAAGCTCCTAACAGCAGGAATAACAGCTTTCGCCCGCACAGTAGATGAGAAGGAGATGTCGCAGGATCAACAGGATGCACTGGCACTGCTTTGCAATACACAATACGAAATAAACAGCATCAGGAAGAGTGCCTTCCGACCTACTTTAAACCCGAAATTCGCAGGTCTGTGCAAACCTGGAAACACAAAACCACCAATTTTATTATTTGGAGAAAACCTATCCAAGCAAGTCAAGGAGCTCGATGAGGAGGCAAAAACCCTGGGGCTCATAAAAGCGACAGCATCAAGAACCTACTACGGCCATAAACAGCACCCTTATGCACCCACCAGTAGAACAAGACAAACTGGTGAAAGCTCAAAGGCCAGGTACACCGAACATCGGTCTTTTTTAGGCCATGGCCCAGACTGGCCTTTTTGGAAGATGCGCAAACCCCCAACACCAACCCAACCACAAACCCAGACACTGGCGCCGCAACCTCCACGAAGGATTTACAAAAATAAGTAAACCTGCCACTGGTAACCATGGAGGTAGGTGGATCTGGTTCCTTACAAATTGCAGGGAGTATGGAGGTTGGGGAGAGATTACACTTCTTTCTGGATGCATGGAGTATGTTAACTACAGACACTTATATTTTAAGCAGTATCCAGGGATATACCATAGAATTTATACACAAATATAGCCCTCCAGTTCAGCATTTACTGAACCGAATGTTCGTACTTTCAGGTAAAGAAAAATCAGAAGCACATGCTGAACTGGAGCGGCTTTACGCAAAAGGGGTAATTGAAAAAATCCAACACGAATCGCTGGAATTTGTGTCTAATATCTTTACCAAAAACAAAAAAGATGGTGGTTGTCGCATCATCATAGATTTGACCAATTTGAATACATTTGTACAATATATTCATTTCAAAATGGAAACCTTTATTACTGCTAAACAATTGATTTCCAAAGGTTACTTCATGGCTAGCATCGATTTAAAAGATGCTTACTATTCAGTGCCTATACGAGGTGACCACAGATGTTACTTAAAATTCAACTAGATAGGACAGCTCTAGCAGTATAGAGCGCTACCAAATGGGTTAACATCAGGCTGTTCACTAAAATTTTGAAATCAGCCCTAGCGTTTCTGCGGAAACGAAAACACATGGTCATGGCATATCTAGATGACATACTTATTGTGGGCAAAACTTTGGAATTGGCCAAACAAACTAACAGCCACAAAACAATTATTTGAAAAACTGGGGTTTATCATCCATCCAGTTAAATCTAAATTCACGCCTTCCACCACAATGGATTATTTGGGGTTCACCATTGACTCAGTTCACATGTCAGTGACTTTGCCAAAGGGAAAGGCTATAGTCTTAATAGAGGCTTGCAATAACCTCATTGACATCAGTAAACCGTCCATCAGATTGGTAGCAAGAGTAATTGGCAAAATGGTGGCTGCTTTTCCAGCCACACAATTCGGACCTTTACATTACCAAAATTTACAGAGGGCAAAAATACGAGCACTCAAAATTAATGCTGGTCATTTTGACAGACCAATGAAGCTACTAACTGAAGCTATAATGGAACTAAAATGGTGGAAAGATAACATTCGGCATTGTTCCAATCCAATCATTATCAGCAACCCTTCTATGGTACTACAAACTGATGCCAGTGCACTTGGTTGGGGTGCTACCAATTCCATCTCCAGCTGTGGAGGTAGATGGAATGCACAGGAGGCGTCATTATTACAAACATTGGGCATAAACTACCTGGAAATGTTGGGTGCATTCCATGGCCTAAAGTCATATTGTTCTGGGTTATATCACCAGCATGTTAGACTACAGATTGACAATACCTCTGTGGTAGCATATATCAACCACATGGATGGAAACAAATCGACATCATGTGACAATCTGGCCAATACAATTTGGCAATGGTGTATCCAGAGAAATATTTGAATATGAGCTACTTACCTACCAGGTAAACTAAATTCAGTGGCAGACACCAGGTCACGCAAATTTAATGAAAACACCGAATGGATGTTGGATAAAAAAGTATTTGCTGACATTACAGCACGGTACGGAACACCAGATATCGATCTATTCGCATCCAGACTTAATCACCAGTTATCAAACTATGTTTCATGGGAACCAGACCCTGGGGCAGCGGCGACAGATGCATTTTTGCTGCATTGGGGGAAATTGTTTATTTATGCATTCCCTCCTTTCTGCCTCATCAGTCGGGTATTAAGGAAAATACAGCAAGACTCTGCGTCTGGTATTTTGGTAGTACACGATTGGCCTACTTAACCATGGCTCCCTGTGATACTCGACATGGTATTAGAACCATGATTCACCATCTTGAATAGACCAGATTTATTGGTTCATCCCGTAACAAGGGAAAGCCAGCCATGTCATAACTATATGAACTTATTCATTTGTAGAGTCTAAAAGTACCTCTACTGCAACTGGGACTGACGGACCGAACAGTGAACATTATTTCAGCGGCCCACAGACAGTCCACCAAAAAACAGTATCTGGTATACATCAGGAAATGGGAGATATATTGTCACAGAAACAACATCACCTACAGATTAATGAACATCCCGTCTGTTCTTGAATTCCTGGCAGGCCTCCATTATGATGAGGGGCTCAGTTATAGTGCGATCAACTGCGCCAGAAGTGCCCTGTCAACATATCTATGGCAAGGAACAGAGCGTCATTCTGTTGGGACTCACCCCCTGGTAACAAAACTTATGAGGGGAATTTTTAATATCAATCCCCCAAGAACCAGGTATTCTCAAATATGGGATGTGAGTATTGTCCTGACTATGCTAAGGAATTGGTCTCCAGCAACAGCTCTGTCCCTACAAAGACTGACACTGAAAACAGTCATGCTGATGGCTTTGGTCACGGCACAAAGGGTACAGTCGTTACATAAATTAAGACTGGACAACATGACTTCTTCATCTGGGAATATAACGTTTCATATTTATGAATTAGTCAAGCAGAACAGACAGAGGTCAGCAGGCCTCAATATAGAATTTATGACTTACCCCACAGATGATCGTCTCTGTATAGTAAGACATTTATTGTTATATATGGAGAACACGAAAATCATCAGAGGCAATGAGATGGCACTTCTAATCAGCCACAAGCAACCACACAAAAAAGTGACGGTTCAGACCATCTCAAGATGGCTGAAACAGGTTCTAATAAAGGCTGGGGTGGATACTAACATTTTAAAATCTCATTCCACCAGGGCTGCAACTACATCGGCAGCTATGCAGTTGGATGTACCGATGGACCAAATCCTCAAGACAGCAGGATGGTCAAGGGAAAAAACATTCCAACTATTTTATCATAAACCAGTAATTAAACCTGGAACGTTTGCAGAAACAATTTTAAGTTCTGTAATATAATTTCACCCCATAAATAGGGGCTATAATTTGGTGTTAATGAATTTATCATCAATGTCGGATTCATGTCTAAATCATGTTAACACAATTCCTCCCACAGTCATTAAGGTAGATGTGATGCATGGAATGTTTCCACGGCATGAAATCACAGAGCTTTGAAATCTTCACGTAGTCACTCACGTGACTCCGAAGTAAAATAGTAAGATTAAACGAGAACTTACCAGTTCGAAGTTTGATCGTTATTTTGTGAGGAGTACGTTGAGGGAATACGTGCCCTCCTCTCCCACCCTTGACCATATACTCAACTGGTATCTTCTTCTCTAATCTTACTATGTTCAGTCATTACAGTTAACTGTGATTTCACACCGCTGCTTTCATCTGGTTTCGGCGTAGCAAGGAATCAATGGAAGAAAGGCAGCCGGCAGCCGGATGGACGGACGCCGGACGCCGGCATGCACACAGTTTTATATAATAACTAGACCAAGTGCAGACCCGTTGGGTCTGTTTCCCCAACGGCGTTTGCAGGGGGGGGGCTGCGGCATCACACTCACATTAACCACCCCCCAAACACACAGGCGGGGGGAGGGGAGGTGAGAAGAGGGGAGGGAGGGGAGAGGAGGAGGAGGAAACAGGACAGATTGGGGGGGAAAGGAAAGTGCGGGTAGGAGGTGAGAGAGGGGGATGGGGAGAGAGACTTGGGGAAGGAGTGGGGAGGGAGAGTGGAGGGGAAGGGGGGAGAGAAGAGGAAGAGTGGAGAGGGAGGAGGAGAGGGGTAGGGGGATTGATGGAAGAGGGACAGAGGGGTAGGGGGGAAAGCGGTGGGGTAGAGAGGGAAGGGGGGGGGGGGGGAGAGGAGTGGGGAGGGAGGGAGGGGTAGCGGGAGTGGTGGAAGAGGGATGGGGGAGTGGTGGAAGAGGAACAGAGAGGTAAGGGAAGGGCTGGGGGAGAGAGGGGAAGAGAAAGGGGTGGGGTAAGGGGAGAGAAGTGGAAGAGTGGGGAGGGAGGGGTAGGGGGAGTGGTGGAAGAGGGGTAGGAGGAAGGGTGGAGAGAGGGAAGGGGGTGGGGTAGAGAGGGAAGGGGGGTGGGGGAGAGAGGGATCGGTGGGAGAGGGGTGAGGAGAGGGCAACATAGAAATTAAGTGCAGGAGTAGGCCAATCGGCCCTTCGAGACTGCACCGCCATTCAATATGATCATGGCTGATTATCCAACTCAGTATCCTGTACCTGCCTTCTCTCCATACCTCCTGATCCCTTTAGCCACAAGGGCCATGTCTACCTCCCTCTTAAATATAGCCAATGAACTGGCCTCAACTACCTTCTGTGGCAGAGAATTCCAGAGATTCACCACTCTCTGTGTGAAAAAAATGTTTTTCTCATCTCGGAATTTCCCCTCTATCCTTAAGCTGTGACCCCTTGTTCTGGACTTCCCCAACATCTGGAACAATATTCCTGCATCCATCCTGTCCAATCCCTTAAGAATTTTGTAAGTTTCTATAAGATCCCCTCTCAATCTCCTAAATTCTAGCGAGTACAAGCCGAGTCTATCCAGTCTTTCTTCATATGAAAGTCCTGACATCCCAGGAATCAGTCTGGTGAACCTTCTCTGCACTCCCTCTATGGCAATAATGTCCTTCCTCAGATTTGGAGACCAAAACTGTACGCAATACTCCAGGTGTGGTCTCACCAAGACCCTCTACAACTGGAGTAGAACCTCCCTGCTCCTATCCTCAAATCCTTTTGCTATGAATGCTAACTTACCACTTTCTTCACTGCCTGCTGCTGCTGCATGCCTACTTTCAATGACTGGTGTACCATGACACCCAGGTCTCTTTCCATCTCCCCTTTTCCTAATCGGCCACCATTTAGACAATAGTCTGCTTTCCTGTTTTTGCCACCAAAGTGGATAACCTCACATTTATCCACATTATACTGCATCTGCCATACATTTGCCCACTCACCCAGCCTATCCAAGTCACCTTGCAGCCTCCTAGCATCCTCCTCACAGCTAACACTGCCCCTCAGCTTAGTGTCATCCACAAACTTGGAGATGTTGCATTCAATTCCCTCGTCCAAATCATTAATATATATCGTAAATAGCTGGGGTCCCAGCACTGAGCCTTAATTGTGAAAAGGACCCGTTTACTCCTACTCTTTGCTTCCGGTTTGCCAGCCAGTTCTCTATCCACATCAATACTGAACCCCCAATACCGTGTGCTTTAAGTTTGTATACTAATCTCTTATGTTGGACCTTGTCGAAAGCCTTCTGAAAGTCCAGATATAACACATCCACTGGTTCTCCCCTATCCACTCTACTAGTTACATCCTCGAAAAATTCTATAAGATTCGTCAGACATGATTTACCTTTCGTAAATCCATGCTGACTTTGTCCAATGATTTCACCACTTTCCAAATGTGCTGCTATCCCATCTTTAATAACTGACTCTAGCAGTTTCCCCACTACCGATGTTAGACTAACTGGTCTGTAATTCCCTGTTTTCTCTCTCCCTCCCTTTTTAAAAAGTGAAGTTACATTAGCTACCCTCCAATCCTCAGGAACTACTCCAGAATCTAAAGAGTTTTGAAAAATTATCACTAATGCATCCACTATTTCTGGAGCTACTTCCTTAAGTACTCTGGGATGCAGCCTATCTGGCCCTGGGGATTTATCGGCTTTTAATCCATTCAATTTACCCAACACACTTCCCGACTAACTTGGATTTCACTCAGTTCCTCCATCTCCTTTGACCTGCGGTCCCCTGCTATTTCCAGCAGATTATTTATGTCTTCCTTAGTGAAGACGGAACCGATGCAGTTATTCAATTGGTCCGCCATATCCTTGTTCCCCAAGATCAATTCACCTCTTTATGACTGCAAGGGACCTACATTTGTTTTAACTAATCTCTTTCTCTTCACATATCTAGAAAAGCTTTTGCAGTCAGTTTTTATGTTCCCTGCCAGTTTTCTTTCATAATCTATTTTTCCTTTCCTAATTAAGCCATTTGTCCTCCTCAGCTGGATTTTTCCCAGTCCTCTAGTAAGCTGCTTTTTCTGGCTAATTTGTACGGTTCATCTTTTGCTTTGATACTATCCCTGATTTCCATTGTTATCCACGGATGCACTACCTTCCCTGATTTATTCTTTTGCCAAACTGGGATGAACAATTTTTGTAGTTTATCCATGCAGTCTTTAAATGCCTTCCATTGCATATCCACCATCAACCCTTTAAGAATTAATTGCCAGTCAATCTTGGCCAATTCATGTCTCATACCCTCAAAGTTACCTTTCTTTAAGTTCAGAACCATTGTTTCTGAATTAACAATGTCACTCTCCATCCTAATGAAGAACTCAACCATATTATGGTCACTCTTGCCCAAGGGGGCACGCACAACAAGACTGCTAACTAACCCTTCCTCATTACTCAATGCCCAGTCTAGAATAGCCTGCTCTCTCGTTGGTTCCTCTACATGTTGGTTTAGAAAACTATCCCGCATACATTCCAAGAAATCCTCTTCCTCAGCACCCCTGCCAATTTGATTCACCCAATCTATATGTAGATTCAAATCACCCATTATAACTGTTTTACCTTTGTTGCACGCATTTCTAATTTCCTGTTTGATGCCATCCCCAACTTCATTACTACTGTTAGGTGGCCTGTACACAACACCCACTAGTGTTTTCTGCCCCTTAGTGTTTCACAGCTCTACCCATATTGATTCCACATCCTCCAAGCTAATGTCCTTCCTTTCCATTGTAGGTAGGTACAATCTCCTCTCTGACCAGCAACGGTACCCTACCTCCTTTTCCTTTCTGTCTATCCCTCCTGAATGTTGAATATCCCTGAATGTTCAGCTCCCAGCCTTGGCCACCCTGGAGCCATGTCTCCGCGATCCCAACTATATCATAATCATTAATAGCTATCTGCACATTCAACTCATCCACCTTATTACGAATGCTTCTTGCATTGAGACACAAAGCCTTCAGGCTTGTTTTTACAACGCTCTTACCCCTTATACAATTATGTTGAAAAGTGGCCCTTTTTGATTTTTGCCCTGGATTTGTCTGCCTGCCACTTTTACTTTTCACCTTGCTACCTATTGTTTCTATCCCCATTTTACACCCATCTGTCTCTCTGCTCACACATTTAAGAACCCCACCACCTCTTATTCTCTGTTTATTATTGTTTTCTTCTTTCCCCCCCTACATGGTGGGTCTGAGTGCTTCCCTTCTCTGCCTCCTGCCACACTGTCTACTAGTTGTGTTGTATCCATTTTATTCATTTTTTAAACCTTTTTCAATGGTTTGTATGGAAACATTATTTAATTTATGTAAAGCACTTTGGTGTCAATGCGAGTTGACTTAAAATGTGCTATATAAATAAAACTTACTTACTTATTTACTAGCTTTCTCTATTTGAGTCCCTCCCCCCAACCGTTCTAGTTTAAAGTCACCCCATTAGCCTTTGCAAATCTCCCCGCCAGGATATTTGGTCCCCCTCGGGTTCAAGTGCAACCCATCCTTTTTGTACAGGTCGCACCTTCCACAAAAGAGGTCCCAATGATCCAGAAACTTGAATCCCTGCCCTCTGCACCAGTCCTTCAGCCACGCATTTATCCTCCACCTCGCTCCATTCCTACTCTCACTGTCGCGTGGCACAGGCAGTAATCCCGAGATTGTTACCTTTGCTGTCCTTCTCTTTAACTCTCCTCCTAACTCCCTAAATTGTCCTTTCAGGACCTCTTCTCTTTTTCTACCTATGTCATTGGTACCTATAGTAGTGAAGAAAGCGAATGATATGTCAGCTTTCATAGCAAAAGGATTTGAGTATAGGAGCAGGGAGGTTCTACTGCAGTTGTACAGGGTCTTGGTGAGACCACACCTGGAGTATTGCGTACAGTTTTGGTCTCCAAATCTGAGGAAGGACATTATTGCCATAGAGGGGGTGCAGAGAAGGTTCACCAGACTGATTCCTGGGATGTCAGGACTGTCTTATGAAGAAAGACTGGATAGACTTGGTTTATACTCTCTAGAAGTTAGGAGATTGAGAGGGGATCTTATAGAAACTTACAAAATTCTTAAGGGGTTGGACAGGCTAGATGCAGGAAGATTGCTCCCGATGTTGGGGAAGTCCAGGACAAGGGGTTACAGCTTAAGGATAAGGGGGAAATCCTTTAAAACCGAGATGAGAAGAACTTTTTTCACACAGAGAGTGGTGAATCTCTGGAACTCTCTGCCGCAGAGGGTAGTAGAGGCCAGTTCATTGGCTATATTTAAGAGGGAGTTAGATGTGGCCCTTGTGGCTAAGGGGATCAGAGGGTATGGAGAGAAGGCAGGTACGGGATACTGAGTTGGATGATCAGCCATGATCATATTGAATGGCGGTGCAGGCTCGAAGGGCCGAATGGCCTACTCCTGCACCTAATTTCTATGTTTCTATGACCTCGGGCTCCACTCCCTCCCATTTCACAATATCTTGGACACGTTCAGACACTTCCCAGACCCTGGCACCAGGGAAGCAAACTACCATCCGGGTCTCCCGACTGTGTCCACAGAATCGCCTGTCTGACCCCCTAACTATAGAGTCCCCTATTACTAATGCCCTCCTCTTCTTTTCCTTACCCTTCTGAGCAACAGGACCGGTCTCTGTACCGGAGGCCCGGCCGCTGTCGCTACCCCCAGGTAGGCTGTCCTCCCCAACAGTACTCAAACAGGAGTACTTATTATCAAGGTGTACAGCCATCAGGGTACTCTCTAGTCCCTGCCTGTGCCCCTTGCCCCTCCTAACCGTGACCCACTTGCCTGCCTCCTGTGGTCTTGGAGTGACCACCTCTCTGTAACTCCTCTCAATTACTTCCTCGCTCTCCCTGACCAGACGGAGGTCATCGAGCTGCTGCTCCAGGTTCCTAATATGGTCCCTTAGGAGCCCCATCTCAACGCGCCTGGCGCAGATGTGGACGTCAGGAAGGCTATCAGATTCCTTGACCTTCCACATCTGACATCCAGAACAGTAAACTGCCCTGGCCCTCATTCTCCCCCCTTACCTAGGATACAATACAAAGTACAATACAAAGTACAATACAATACAAACTGCCACAAAACAATACAATCAGCAGGGATCTGACTCCCAATCAGCTGCTCCCTCTTGCCAGCTTCCACCAATCAGCGGCTTCCTCAAGCCCACTTGTTTTTGAAGTGCGAATGGAACTTAGAACGTTACAGATTTGGGTTCCTCCCTCTGCGACCGCTCCCACGGCTCTCGGGCCTCAGGGGATACGGTGAGAAGGCAGGAACGGGGTACTGATTGTGGATGATCAGCAATGATCTCATTAAATGGCGGTGGTGGCTCGAGGAGCCGAATGCCCTACTCCTGCACCTATTGTCTATATTGCTCAAAATCCTCTATGAATTTGGCTCATCTGGTAGAGCTGCTGTCTCACAGTATCAGAGATCCGTGTTCAATCCTGAACTTGCGTACTGCCGTTGTGGAATTGCCATGTACCCCTTGTGAATGTATGGGTTTCCTTCAGATGCTTCAATGTCCTCCCACATCCAAAAGACAAGAGGATTGTAAATTAATTGGCCTCTGTACATTGCCTTTTGTGTGTGATGAAGAAGATGGATAACTTATGGATACAGGAGAGGTGCCAGAGGATTGGAGGGTGGCAAATGTTATGCCTCTTTTCAAGATGGGCTGTTGGGAAAATGCTGGGAAATATAGGCCGGTGAGTATGTTGCTGGAAAGTATTCTGAGGGATAGGATATACAGGCATTTGGCTGATTAGGGACATTCAGCATAGTTTTGTACATGGGAGGTCGTGTCTCACAAATCTGATTGATTTTTTTGAAGACGTGAGCAAAAAGGTTGTTGAAGGCAGAGCTGTAGATGTTATGTACTTGGACTTTAGTAAGGCGTTCGACTAGGTGCCGCATGGTGGGCTGCTCTGGAACGTTAGATCTCATGGGATCCAAGGAGAGATAGCCGAATGGATAGCAAATTGGCTCCATGGAAGGAAGCAGAGAGTGATGATGGGAGGTTGCTTCTTGGACTGGAGACCTGTGATTAGTGGTGTGCCACATGATTCGGTGCTGGGCCCCTTACTGTTTGTCATCTACATCAATGATTTGGATGAGAACATACAAGGCAAGATTAGTAAGTTTGCTGATGATACAAAAGTTAGTGGTTTTGCAGTGAGTGAAGATGGTTGTGAACGATTGCAGCTGGATCCGGATCGATTTGCCAGGTTGGCAGAGGAATGGTTGATGGAATTTAATACAAAGAAGTGTGAGTTGTTGCAATTTGGGACGTCGAACGAGGGCAGGACCTACACAGTAAATGGTAGACCTCTGGGTAGAGTTGTAGAGCTGAGGGATTCTAGTAGATAAAGTGGTCAAAAAGGCTTTTGGCACTTTGGCCTTCATCAGTCAGAGTATTGAGTATAGAAGTTGGGAGTTCATGTTGCAGTTGTATAAGATGTTGGGGAGACCGCATGTAAAATATTGTGTTCAATTCTGGGCACCATGTTATAGGAAACATGTTATAAGAAAGATATTGTCTATTCCATGGAGCGCAGGAGGATGAGGGGAGATCTTATAGAGGTGTACAAAATCATGAGAGGAATAGTTCAGGTAGATGCACAGAGTCTTTTATCCATAGTAGGAAAATATTTAATAGGAATCAGAGGGGTAACTTTTTCACACAGGTGGGTGTATGGAACAAGCTGCCAGAGGAGATAGTTGCGGCTGGGACTATTCATTTGTTTAAGAAACAGCTGGACTGGTACATGGATAGGACAGGTTTGGAGGGTTATGGACCAAACACAGGCAAGTGGTACTAGGGTAGCTGGGACATTGTTGGCCGGTGTGGGCAAGTTGAGCTGAAAGGCCTGTTTCCACCACATTCCATGACTCTAGTGTGAATGGGTGATCAAGAGTTGGTGTGGACTCTGGCTGAAAGGCCTGTAACCATTATTTCAATTCAATGATTAATTTGCTCCCACCTAGTTGGGAGAGCAGATTTGGTCAAGTTCATTTCACCTTATTACTGAGCACTCACAGACAGTAAAAGACCAGCAGCAACTAAATGGTTGTTCCTGATGTAAACTTCAACAGTTTTACCAAGAGGCATCTCATGCCAAACTGGTAAATCTGTGTCACTATATATGATGGCTAGCAAGGAATTTCCCAAGTGAATCATCAATATTTTTCAAATAACATCTCCAAAGAGAATATTATTTGGCCATTGGGACCCTGTCATGCAATGATTGGCTGTAACATTTCGTGACTACATTTCAGACTGACTTCTTTGCCTGCAAGGATTGCGATGATATGAGATCAGAGATGTGGTTTCAGCAATGCAAGTCTTTGCCTCTTTCTTTTACATACCAACACCAATCCAAAGTGTTGCTGCCAAGAGCAGTTCAGATCAAACCATTCTTCATTGTTCTGGAAGCACATTGTTTCAATTATTGAGCTTATTTCCTCTGCAGAGATTGGCATGGAACAAATACTGCATTGCTCTCCACAATGTACAATAGCTGGTTGGAACCATATCAAAATGCTGTTTGGTAGCTAAACAAATAAATTACATGTTTTTTTCTCGTTTTTTCCTCACTGCAGATGAAACAAACACCAATAAGAATAAAATAAAAAATAAAGTATTGCATTTTAAAATAAATCAGTATCTAGCCAGAGAATGGATAATAGAGGTCACAGTAGCCTTAATCAGTCACACTGAGTTTGGGATCTACTGAATGATTTCTGTTGCAGCCCACGTTAAGCAGTGCATAATCTTACTGCGACCAGCAAGCCAAGTCTGCTGCTCTGTTTGTGCAGCAGGGCAACACATTGAAAGCCTGACTCTAACCCGTGCTCCGATTTCTCCTTCTGTAACCATTCCTCACCTTTGGGTTCCGTAATGCCAAAGGTTTGTCCCTCCTGCCAGCCTTGAGCATTGAATTCCTGCAGAAAAATCAAAAATAAAGTGTGAAATTAGACAAAATCAGCAACGATTACGAATATGGGTAGCCAAGGAAAACACACTCATTAACAATACAACTAAAAGCAATTTTAAAGGAAAGTGCATTTCCGGAAGTGGCGGCGCTGTTAACTTTTTTCTGTTGTTTTTTTTGTCTTGTTTTGGTTAAGTTTTAGTTTGTTGGGTTGTGTTAGAGGGGGGTGAAATATGTTCTCTGTCTCTTCTTTCGGGAGAATGCGACTTTTTCGTGTCGTATACCCCTTCTCTGCCTCCGTCTGCGCTGAGGCCTAATGGCGGAGCTGGCGGCCTCCAGCCTGCGACTGACCCCGAGGCTACGGAGGCAGTGCCAGCCAGGACTCACCAACGAGAGGCTGGCCGTCTTCGGGGCTAAGGCAGCGGTGGCCCGACTTGCTGGTGCGGCATTCTGGCTTTTGGCGGCGGCCTGGAGCTGATGCAGCGGGGCTCGGAGCTGAGACTGCGGGACCCAGAGCTGGGGCAGCGGCCTGGAGCTGGGACAGCGGCCCGGAGCAGAGACTGCGGGACCCGGAGCTGGGGTGGCTACCCGGATCTGATGCTGTGGCGGGCCGTCTCGGAGCGGAGACGGCGTTCCAGCTTTCGGCGGCAGCGACATCAGCACGGAGGTCCGCTGGACTGGAGGGCGGCATTTCCGGCCTGGATCGATCTCCTCAGCGCAGAGGGAGAACAAGGAGGGAAGAGACGGAGACTAAGACTTTGCCTCCATCACAGTGAGGATGTGCTTGGTGAACTCACTGTGGTGGATGTTTAATTTGTGTTTATTGTATGTTTTGTTTTTATTGGTTCTGTGTATGACTGCAAGCAACATAATTTCGTTCAGACCGAAAGGTCTGAATGACAATAAAGGAATCTAATCTAATCTAATCTAATCTAATTTCCAAATATGACTAAAATCGGTTTTCAAATATCAAAAATACATTAAACCTCTACATTTTTTACTGCAGCATCTGAAAAGTGTAACATGTTTAATAAATCATGAATTATTTATTCTTAAATGAAGACATAAGTAATATAAGATTCTTCACTCTTCGCCAAATAATGAAAACTTGCTTTTATAAAAGGCCTTTAGAACCCAGACATTTCAGAACTGATCACAGCCAGTAGGTACTTCCAGAGAAGATTCACCTGGCACCCTAGCCAAGTACAGATGATGTGAATGACCAAATAATCTGTGTTTTGTGATGATGGCTGGGGCATAAAATATTGACAAAGATCACAAGGAGCATATCCCTGCGCCTCTTCAAAATGCTTTGAGTTTAAATCTACCTGAGACAGCAGATGGCCTCTGTTTCATGTTTCAGTTCGTTTACAGCAACTCCAACTCCCTTAGTTGGAACCATGCTCAAGTGTTTGCCAAGGCTTTGTTTGTCCATGGGATGGGTCTGTGTTCTAAATTGGAAGCACATCCTGAATGTGTTGGTCGGTAACCGTAGCCATAACTGACAGAAATACATAATGTTTTGTTATACATTGTCAATTGTAATCCTTGCTATGATCCTCACAGTTTTTTATCCAGACAGGCAGTAGAGCTTCCAGCACTGCAGTGAACAGCGCTGAGATTTTCCCTCGGGTCCTGTTTACTTAATTCTTCCTTTGTTGATAATGAGCAGAGTTCTGGGTTTGTTGAAGTATTTATCTCAGTGCTTGGCTTGTCCCGCACATGTTCACAAGCCATTAAAGTATGTGAAAACTGTAACAAGGCTACACTGAATTGCTTTTATCAACTTTGAAAGAATTTCATTTCTTTTTCCACATGGGGGTTCGAAACCATCAGCCGATGTTTTAAATTTTCATGGGGAACTGGCAAACACCTAACAGTCAGACACTTCCCCAAGGTTTTTCTTACATCACTTTCAGAAGTCGATCATAGCTTGTCCCAGATTCAAACATGAGTTGCGATAAACACCAGAGAGCTGAAGTTCTGTAACTGCAAAGGGGAAAATCAAGATCACCCAGGTTTTCATTTTGTTCTAAATCCACGCCAAATTGCACTCCTCCGCGCGATCCCAGGCAGGTGTAGGGATTGTCTGAGCTACCCTAAGAATCCCTCTGTTACATTCCATTGGGTCCTACTCAATATTTGCCAACTGATAGCCACTGGGTTGCTCTAAATATGTTGCAAAGGCCCCTGAATTACATATTTGATAGTTCACATGCTTTCCTTCATTTTGGCAATGCAATATTTTCTGAACAATCTATTCTGAACCTGAAGGACATTTATCATGATATCTCAGCTCAAGACACCTGGAACCTGCTGTTGGGTGCGGGCAACAATTCTCTCAAAAACCAGTACTACAGATGATGTAAATCTGATCAGCAATTGCTGTACCTGCCTTCATGGCTGCCTTTTGTTAGTCACTAATTTATTTCTCTCCTCTTTCCTCCTGCTCACTCATGACTTTAGTCATTTAATAGTCAGCTTCCACTGGCCTGCTTCCTTTTATTTATTTTTTCCATTGGTTTAATTTCATATGGCAGCTTGATCCATACACTCACCTCCCTCTGCGTGAAAAGGTTTCCCCTCAGTTTACCTTTAAATCTTTCTTCTCTCATCTTAACGGTCTCTGCAGATAGCGGAAAGGGGTGGATAGACCGTTCCCTCCGCAGAGACCACAGAGACCATTCCCTCCGTAACTCCCTGGTCAACTCGTCCCTTCCTACCCAAACCACATCCTCCCCAGGTACTTTTCCCTGCAACCGCAGGAGATGCAACACCTGTTCATATACCTCCGTCCAAGGACCCCAACCGTCTTTTCAAGTGAGGCAGAGGTTCACTTGCACCTTCTCCAATCTCATCTACAGTATGTTCCAGGTGTGGATTCCTATATATCGGTGAGACCAAGCGCAGGTTCGACGATCGTTTCGCTGAACACCTCCAATCAGTCCGCCTACACCTACCTGATTTCCCGGTTGCTAAATACTTTAATTTCCCCTCCCATTCCCATACTGACCTTTCTGTTCTGGGTCTCCTCCATTGTCAGAGGCCCAGTGCAATTTGGAGGAACAACACCACATATTTCGCTTGGGCAGCTTACACCCCAGCGGTATGAATATTGACTTCTCTAACTTCAAGTAACCCTTGCTTTCCCTCTGCATCCCTTCCCCTTCCCAGTTCTCCAACCAGTCTGACTGTCCCTGATCGGGGATTTACATCGGGAAGACTAAGTGGAGGTTGGGCGATCGTTTCGCCGAACACCTTCGCTCAGTCCGCAATAACCTACCTAACCGCCAGAGTGAGCAACACCGGAAATTGGAGGAACAACACCTCATATTCCGCCTAGGTTGCTTGCGTCCGGATGGCATGAACGTTGAATTCTCCCAATTTTGCTAGCTGTCTCCTCTCCTTCCTTAACCCTCGAGCTGTCTCCTCCCATCCCCCTGCCCTCGGGCTCCTCCTTCTCCCTTTTTCCTTCCTTCTCCCCCCCACCCCCCATCAGTCTGAAGAAGGGTTACGGCCCGAAACGTCACCTATTTCCTTCGCTCCATAGATGCTGCTGCACCCGCTGAGTTTCTCCAGCATTTTTGTGTACCTTCGATCTTCCAGCATCAGCAGTTCCTTCTTGAACACAACTGACTGTCCCTGATTACAGTTTATCTCTGTTTGCATTGTTGTTACCTTCTTCTAGCTAACAATGCCCTTCCTTGATCTCTATCCCCTTTGATGTCTCATTCTCACACCTTACACTTCCTTATCTCTGTATCTTCCCCTCCCCTGACTCTCAGTCTGAAAAGGGGTCTCGACCCGAAACGTCTCTGTAGAGATGCTGCCTGTCCCGCTCAGTTACTCCAGTATTTTGTGTGCATAGATCCCTAGTCAGCCCTTCCCCTTCCAAATGTGTAGGAAGGAACTGCAGATGCTGGTTTACACCACATTTTGGGTTGAGACCCATCTTCAGACTGAGTCTGATGATTTTGGTCGAGATCCTTCTTCAGCCTGAGAGACTTTTTCAGACAGACTCTCAGTCTAAAGACAGTTCTCGACCCGAAATGTCATCCATTCCTTCTCTCCAGAGATGCTGCCTGTCCCACTGAGTTACTACAGTATTTTGTGTCTATCTTTTCTTTCCAAACGCAGGTAGATCCTGTCTTTCAGGGTCTCCTCCAGTAACGTTCCCATCACTGATGTTAGGTTCACCAGACAGTAAATCCTTGCTTGGCCTTATAGCCCTTGTAGCCTTCCTCAAATAAAAGAATAACATTAGCCAACTTCTAGTTCTTCCAGTACCTCTCCTGTGGCTAAGGAAGCTGCCAGGATCCAGTAATTTCTACCCTTGCTTCAGACAATGTCCTAGATACACTGGGACAGGCTCTGGTGATCTATGCACTTTGTGAGCTCCAGGACCGCCAACACCTCGTTTATAATATTAATTGGTTCAGGACATCATTATTCATTCCTTGAATTCCTTTGCATCCTTCTCCGCAGTAAATGCACCCTACCATATTTCTGGCCAATGGAATAGGTCATCAGAATTTGAAGCCGGACTTACAGTGTTCACGTGTTCACCTACACCCACAACAATGAACAGAGAGGGTGAATTCAGGGTGTACAACTGTCTGTAGGATGTGAGCCACAGTTGGGAAAGAGGAAAATGCAAATCAAATAATCATATTAATCACAAACGTTGAACTACTGAGGAGCAGCTGCAATTTCCCTCCCTTCTACTGCCAGCCAAACTCACTCAGCATCCCAGCAGTTTAGGTTTAAAGAATACCAGATTGTAAATCGGAATTTACATTTATATTAAAGCTCAGACCACCTCAGGCACTTCAAAGCTGATAGTTAACATTGGAAGTGTAGTCGCTGTTCACAGAATCACAGGAACTCGTGTCAGTTCATGAGTTTGCAGAAGAGTCTCAACCCAACACAATATCTGTCTGTTCCCTTCCCAGATGCTGTCTGCCCCACTGAGTTCCTTCACTTTGTGTTTTACTCATGTTAGTTTGCTGGTCCAGGCCAAAGAAAGTGCTGTTTGGACTAATTTGGCCACCAGCACATCTGCACTGACTATCCCATCGGGTAGGACAAGTCCCGAGCATTTATTTTGAGAGGGCTTGGATACAAAAACAGGGATGTAATGCTGAGGCTCTATAAGGCGCTGGTCAGGTTGCATTTGAAATATTGTGAGCAATTTTGAGCACCATATCTGAGCAAGGATGTGCTGGCTCTGGAGAGAGTCCAGAAGAAGTTTACAAGAATGATCCCAGGAATGAGGAGGATAACATATAATAGGTGTTTGACGCCACTGGGCCTGTACTCGCTGGAATTTAGAAGAATGCAGGGGTACCTCAATGAAACATACAGAATAATTAAAGGCTTGGATAGAGTGGATTTGGAGAGGATGTTTCCACGAGTGGGAGAGTATAGGACTAGAGGTAATATCCTCAGAATTAATGGATGTTCTTTTAAGAAGGAGATAAGGAGGAATTTCTTTATTCAGAATCTGTGGAATTCTTTGCCACAGAAGGTGGAAGCCAAGTCAATGGATATATTTAAGGCAGAGATAGATTTTTGATTAGTACAGGTGTCAGAGGTTATGGGGAGAAGGCAGGGGAATGGGGTTGGGAGGGAGAGATAGATCAGCCATGATTGAATGGCGGAGTAGTCTTGATGGGCTTAATGACCTAATTCTGCTCCTTTCACATGATCCCTCCACTTCCTGCCTGTTCATGTGACCGTCTAAATGTCTCTAAACTTTGCTATCATATCTACTGCCACCGCCTCCTCAGCCAGTGCTTTGCTGGCACCTAACTGCCCTCTGTGTAAAAAAACCTGTCTCACACGTCTCTTTAAACTTTTCCTTTCTCACCTTTAACCAATGCCATCTAGTATTTCACATTTCTACCCTAGGAAAAATATTTTAGTTATCCTACCCTATATTTGCCCCTTCTAATTTTATATACAGGTACTTTCATCAGGTTGCCTCTCAGCCTCCCCAACATTCCAGAGAAAAGTTTGTCTATTCTCTCCTTACAGTGAATACCTTCAATCCAGGTGACATCATGGTGAACTTCTTCTGAACCCTCACCAAAGCCAATACATCTTCCTGTAATGTGGCAACTAAAACTAGACAAAATACTCCAAATGGGGCCTAACTGAAGTTTTGGCCAGCTACAACATGACTTGCGATCTTTTATATTTGATGAAGGCAAGCATGTTGTATAGCATCTTTTATCACCGTATCCACTTATGTTGCCACTTTCAGTGAGCTATAAACTTGCACCCAACGATTCCTTTGTACATAAATCCTCCTAATGATCCTGCTATATACTGTCTACTTTCCATTTGCCCTTGACCTCTAAAATGCTGCACCTTACACACTCAGATTAAATTCTATCTGCAATTTCCCTGCCCAAATTTCCAACTGGTTAGTGATAAAGCTGTATCCTTTATCAGCCTTCATTGCTCCCCATAACTTCACTAATATTTGTCAGATGCAAATTTACCAACCAAGCGACTTTATTTTCATCCAAATCATGTTGCAACAAGTTACCGAGCTCCAATCAGAAAAAAACACCCCTCCACCTGTACCCTCTGGCTTCCACACCAGTTTTAGAACCATTTTACCAACTCGCCGTAGAACCCATGTGATTTCATCTTCTAGATTGGCCTTGTTTATGCATGCAACCTATAATGTAGCTACCTCAATACCACTAACCACGCCCAGTCATCTCAGTATAACTGTGATATCTTCCCCTTGCTCCTCTCTTGGTTCCAGTACGCCTGAAGACTAGATGCAATCAGTACTGGGACGTGTTTAACATGGCCTTTATTAAAGACTCAGTAAAGTTACAGTGTGTCAGACTTAACTCCTTTACATGGTGTCAGTAAGTTAAACGCGCGCCTCCTGTTTATCGGGTTTTATTTGCCCCTAGTTTTACTAGTGTTTAATTCCCCATTTACCATGGCATTCTCGTGCCGCAAGCCCTCTCCCCTTGTCTTTGACGCTGACATTGCGGGGCGATGGGCTACTTTCGTGATGGACTACAACCACTTCATCAACATCATGCACCGAAACGACCCTGATGCGGTCAAAGCCTCACTCCTGCTGAACCTTGCCGGTCCCGATGCTATGAAGCGGGCTCAGACTTTCACCTACAATCCAGCGGTCCTGGATGACAACGATCAGGTCGTCGAGCCGGCGGAATCTGCCAACGACCCGGTATGTCTCTTACGCAAGTTTGCGGTGATTTGTGACTTGCCCTCCAACCGTATATTGGAGCGGGCTAGTTACTTTACAAGGAAACAGCAGCCTGATGAACCTGTTAAATGTTTTATCGCTGACCTGCGCTACCTTGCTCAGCGGTGCCGTTTCAAGAACATGTGTGATCAGCTCACCAGAGATATTTTGGTCACCGGCATGCTAGACCAGAAGCTACGAGCAGAGCTGCTGCGAAGTCCGGATCTCACCCTGACTGAGGCTATGCATGCATGCCGTTTAGCTGAGGTGGTTGACCCGCCACATGGGCAGAGGGGATCTGATAATCGGGCTATTAATCTGACTGGTGTTGCTATGCCCCGTCGCAAGCAAGGCAACGTTCGCCCTGCACCGCGGCTGACTTATGCTGCTCGGGTCCCGTTTGTCAAGAAGTGCCCCAACTGCAACTATGTCCACTCTATGCAGTCGCAATGCCCAGCATTTGGGAAAGCTTGTAATTTCTGTAAGAAGATGAACCATTTCTCAGCTGCCTCTCGCTCCCGTGGGAACGTTCCTCCAGCTCCCAGACAAGTTTTAAGCAACCTTCAACAAGTTGATAACGAATTTGCTTCACAGTCTTCTGTCAACACTGCCCTCGACTCTGAATCCAGCGTTTCCATGCGAGATGCCAGTGTTTATTCTCTCCTTCATAATCAATCTCACCTCCCCGATCCTTCTGTGCTTGTCACTGTCAACAACAATTCCTTCACTGCTAAGCTCAACACGGGGGCGAAGGTGAATGTTATGTCAACATCCCTGTTCACGAAGATAAGGAATAATGAGCTGTTAACTGCTGATCGCTCCATATTGCGTGCTTATGGGGGAGAGGAGCTAAAACCTGTGGGGAGGGCCACCTTCCACTGCGTGCTGAAGAAATCTTCGCGTGGCCTGTCGTTTTTCATTCTTGACTGTGACTGTGTGACTCTGTTGAGCAATCAGGCGTGTCAGGATCTCGGGCTGGTGTCCTTTGACCGTACTGTCCATGAAGTGCGGGTGATGCTGGATCCACTCTCCGTGTACCCTGACCTATTCAACGATGAACTGGGCAAGCTGCCCCTTGTATACAAGATCGCAACTGACCCGTCGGTTGTACCAGTGATCCGTGCTCCACACAGGGTGTCGTTTGCCATGATGGGCAAGGTCGAAGCCATGCTGAAGAACATGGTTGACATGGGAGTGGTTGAAGCTGTCAGCGAACCCACCGAGTTGGTCTCCACCATGGTCGTCACCATGAAGAAGGGTAAGAGTGAGATATGGGTGTGCATCAACCCCAAAGACTTAAATCTGGCTATAAGACGTCCTCATTACCCTATGAGGACTGTAGAAGATGTTGCTGCCCAGGTCGGTCAGGCCACGGTGTTCTCTGTCCTTGATGCCAGGAGCTCATTCTGGCAAATACCTCTAGACAAAGACTCCTCAGACTTGACCACTTTTGGCACCCCCTTCGGAAGATTCAAATTTTTGCGGATGCCGTTCGGCATCAACTCTGCCAGCGAAGTGTTTCAACGCTCCATGGAGCAACTGTTTGCTGGTCTGCCGTGTGCCATTATAGAAACATAGAAATTAGGTGCAGGAGTAGGCCATTCGGCCCTTCGAGCCTGCACCGCCATTCAATATGATCATGGCTGATCATCCAACTCAGTATCCCGTACCTGCCTTCTCTCCATACCCCCTGATCCCCTTAGCCACAAGGGCCACATCTAACTCCCTCTTAAATATAGCCAATGAACTGGCCTCAACTACTCTCTGTGGCAGAGAGTTCCAGAGATTCACCACTCTCTGTGTGAAAAGTGGATGACATCCTGGTTTATGGGAAAGATGCTGCTGAGCACGACCACAACCTCCGACGGATTCTAGACCGCGCTCGCCAGATCAACTTAAAACTTAACCCATCAAAGTGCAAGTTCCGTGTAGCTGAAGTACCCTATGTTGGCCACATCTTCACAGCCCACGGGCTGAAACCTGATCCGCAGAAGACCAACGCTATCACCGAGATGCCTGCCCCGACCGACGTGACCAGCCTGCAGCCTTTCCTGGGCATGGTCAACTACTTGGGAAAGTTCATCCCCGACCTCAGCTAGTTGAGCGCTCCCCTGAAGCAACTGATGAAAAAAGACATTGCCTGGTCCTGGTTTCCCCAACACCAGCAGGCTTTCGACCTTCTCAAAACAAAGCTGATTAGCACACGGACTCTCAAGTTTTTTGATCTGCAATGTCCTATTGTAGTTACGTGTGATGCTTCCCGCTTCGGACTCGGCGCTGCCTGCCTGCAACTCCATGATGACGGCTCGCTGCAGCCCATTTCTTATGCCTCGCATACCATGACAGACACTGAGCAGCGCTATGCACAAATCGAGAAGGAGCTTCTTGCGGTTGTATTCGCCTGCTCCAAGTTCAAGGACTTCCTTTTCGGCACCAGGTTCACCGTCGAGACAGATCATCAACCCTTGGTGACCATCCTCAATAAGCCTATCCATGTCGCTCCTGCTAGACTCCAGCGCATGATGTTACAGCTCCAGCGGTTCGACTTTCTGATCGTGTACAAGAGGGGCACCGAGATGCATGTGGCCGACGCGCTGTCCCGGGCCCCCCGGTCCTCCTGTGACAGGCACCCCTACGAGCAGGAGGATCTGCAGGTACTCAATGTCAACTTTGTTCCCTCTAAGCAGCTGCAGTGCCTGGTTGAGCACACCACCAACGACCCCGACCTGCAACAGCTCGCAGCTGTCATCCAGCGGGGGTGGCCCAGCAGACGCACCTAGCTGCCTGCGGGCGCCCACCCTTTCTTTCTGGTCCGCGACGAGCTTGTGCTCCGGGACGGCATCATCATCAAGGGTCACAAGGTGGTCGTCCCTGCCTCCCTATATGACTTGTACTACAACGCTGCCCACATGGGGCATCCCGGAGCCGATGCCACCGTCTCACATGCCCAGGAACAATGCTATTGGCCAGGCATGGCCAAGTACATTAAAGCCGGAGTAGCCTCCTGTCCTGAATGCAACACTCTTGCCCCACATCAGCAGCGCCAGCCACTTCTGCAGCAGCCTGCGCCTGCCATGCCCTGGACCTCGCTGGCTGCTGACATATTCGAATGGCGAGGCAAGCACTACCTGGTGCTTGTTGATTCATACTCCAACTGGAGGCGTGGGTTCGAATCCCACTTCTGACACTATGTAAAGGAGTTAAGTCTGACACACTGTAACTTTACTGAGTCTTTAATAAAGGCCATGTGAAACACGTCCCAGTACTGACTGCATCTAGTCTTCAGGCGTACTGGAACCAAGGGAGGAGCAAGGGGAAGATATCACAGTTATACTGAGATGACTGGGCGTGGTTAGTGGTATTGAGGTAGCTACATTATAGGTTGCATGCATAAACCATCTACATCCATCTACCATGGGGACAAATGTTTTTACTAAAGTCCATGTTGATAACATCCACAGCGCTACCCTCGATCATCTTCATCACCTCCTGAAAAAATGCAATCAAATTTATGAGACAGGACCTCCACTGCACAAAGCCTTACTGACTAGCTAAACAAGTCCATGCTTTTACAGATGCAAGTAAATCTTATCCCCTAGAATATTCTCCAATAATTTCCCAACCAGTGATGAAAGTCCTATAATCAGATGGATTATTTTCATTGCCAAATGGAAACAAAGGGTAATATTGTCCATTCCCCAGTCTTCTGGGACATTGCTTATGACTAAAGAACATACAAAGATTTCTGTCAAAGCCCCAAGAATCTCTTGCCTTGACTCCCTCCCATGGTATCCTGGAATATATTCCATCAGACCCTGGAGACATCAACGTTAATGTTATTAAGACACCCAAAACCCCCTCCTTCCTCATATTAACTTCTCCTAAAATATTAGTTTAGTTTAGTTTATTGTCACGTGTACCAAGGTACAGTGAAAAGCTTTTTGTTGTGTGCGAACCAGTCAGCGGAAAGACTTGCATGATTATAATAAAGTCATCCACAGTGTACAGGTACGTGATAAAGGAAAAATGTTTAGTGCAAGTTAGAATCCAGTAAGGTTTGATTAAATATAGCCTGAGGGTCTTCAATGAGGTAGACCACTCTCTAGTTGTTGGTAGGATGGTTCTGTGCCTGACAACAGCTGGGAAGAAATTGTCTCTGTAACTGGAGGTATGTGCTTTCACACTTCTGTACTTCTTGCCTGATGGGAGAGGGGGTGACCGGGGAGAGACTCATCCTTGATTATGCTGGTGACCTTGCTGAGGCAGCGTGAAGTGCAGATGGAGTCAAGGGAAGGGAGGTTGGTTTGTGTGATAGTCTGGGCTGCGTCCACAATTTTCTGTATGCATTAACTTTTCCCTCGCTGATCTCATATCATCCATGTCCTCCCCTATGAGTAAATACTTATGTGGAGTACTCATTAACGCCTCACCCATTTCCTCCTTTGCCCTTGAGTGGACGCATGCTTTTCCAAGATAATCTATTGCTTGCAATATAAATATTAACTTCTGACTCATTTTCCCCAGACTCAGTAGCAACGACAGGCAGTTAGCCAGCCAGAACATGAATCAGATCGATCGTATTTTTAAATCCTTGTGGGTGGAAGATCCTAACAATTTCGTTTGGAGAAGCAGCCAGAGACTCGGGTTCAATCCTGACCATTAGTGCTGTCTGTACAGTATTTGTACGTTCTCCCCGTGACCTGCGTGGGTTTTCTCCAGGATCTCGATTTCTTCCCCCGCTCCAAAGACATACTGGTTTGTAAGTTAATTGGCGTGGTATAATTGGAAATTATCCCCAGTGTACGGGATTCGCTGGTCGAGGTGGTCTTAGTGGGCTGAAGGGCCTGTTTCCACTCTGTATCTCTAAACTAAACTAAACATCCCCCATTTCAAAATTCTTTGGGGTTTTTGATTGGTGGCATGGCACTGATTAAGTGAACTACTCTTAGTATCAAAGTAGGTCCCTCTATTCTGGTGTTCTTTTCCTCATGCGCCACATTTTCCAAATCTGCTCCCAGCTGCAAATCAGAGACCAAGAACTGGCAAAATTGGGAACCTTCCTAACAAATGTAACTTTGGAAGAGGCATTTTGGGAGCAGCGCTCTGTAAAATGCAGTCATTTTGAGCATACTCATACCTCTACATATAATTATCAGGCAACCACCTGCCATAAATGGCATTTGTACAAGGAAGTTTTCCCCTAGACATGCAATAGGGTGGTATGGTAGAGTTGCTTCAGTAAAAATTGTAAATTGTCCCTAGTGTGTAGGTGAGTACTAGTGTACGGGGGGGTTGCTCGTTGGAGCGGGCTCGGTAGGTCAAAGGGCCTGTTTCCACACTGTAGTCCAAACTAAACTAATCTAAACATACTGTTCTCTAGAACCCTGTATAGGTTCCCTGGAGGAGCTCTGCTGCCAATTGCTCACCCACCCCGCAAACTATTGGAGCATTTAGCACCTCTGGCAATGCTCCCCTGTCACTACAATGGTGCTTCTGGTTTGTGATGTGACTCTTTAAGTTCAACTTCCTGAGTTCAGTGCAGTGTGGGAACTCCCTGCTAGCACTCATCCATAAAGACTGATGTTCCAAGAACAGGATACCATTACAGCGACCCAGGAGAGCTGTTCTCCAACCGCAGCTACCAGATTTCAGGGTTTTTTTACAACTTTTCATCAAAGTTTAGAAAGTTAACTACTTAACACTAGGAAATTGGAGGATATAAATTTCTAAGCCTATATCTGCAGCCAAAGAAGGTTGGAAAATGATGGAGCATCTTACTATTTCCTGACTCACTTCTGCAAATGGTAAATTGTATCCAATAATCAGGTCTGTCCAATTTTAAAGTTGACATGCCCTTCAATAGTTTTTTCCTATCGCACCCAATATTTCTTTAACTTCATATATGATAATGAAAAACATACTTAAGATGAAATAGCAATTTTCAAGATTTTTATGATGCCATACTGTCTCAAACTACTTTTCAAAATAACTTTCTGGCCCATAGTGGTGTCAGGGATGTAATATGCACAGCAAAATCCCACAGTTTACATATATGTAATATAAACTCCTTCACTCAGTTGCTTTTGTTTGAGATTGTGCAACTATTTTCAAGGAACATGCGGCAATTTCAAGTCAATATTTATCCTTCTATCAATGTTGCTGAAGTGAGATTATCTGGTCACCTTATCCACTTATGGATGAGCAAGGGGTCCTATGTTGAGCAGCTCATTGGAAAACCAGCATCCCAGCAGTGCAGTATTCTCTCAGCAATGCTACAGAGTCAGATCAAATTTTTGTACTCATGGTTCGGGAGATGCAGCAACAGTAAAACATTGTGTTTGACCAGAGTGAAGGGTGAGCGCTGGGATTACACTTTTGCAATTGAAACATAGAAACATAGAAAATAGGTGCAGTAGTAGGCCATTCGGCCCTTCAAGCCTGCACTGCCATTCAATATGATCATGGCTGATCATCCAACTCGGTATCCTGTACCTGCCTTCTCTCCATACCCCCTGATCCCTTTAGCCACAAGGGCCACGTCTAACTCCCTCTTAAATATAGCCAATGAACTGGCCTCAAATAACTGAGAAATCGGAAATAGATTTTCATTCATGTCCAGCAGAACTTAAAGAACATTCTTTTTGTCTCCTTCCCCATCAAAACCAGTCGATATTTGCGTGATTGGGAATGTTCAAAACTTATGAATTAATGTTAAAATACAATACTTTGATTTTAAACTACAATCTTGTTCCATTCTGCTACTTTGCACGTATTTATGATGATATTTTTCATTACTGTATGAATACTGTTTATTATGTGAGCATCAAATGAACAAGACATTTCATTGCTCCCTGGTGTACATGAGTCAAGAGTCAAGTCAATAATGTTTAAAGGCATGTGCATCGGGAATGAAACAATGAAATTCCTATTTGCTACAGCTTTCCAGGCACATCAGCAGTAAACTCATGTAATCTGACCTATGGACCTTAACAATTTTAAGGAGTTTTAGAAAACCTCAAACCGTTCAGGAACATATTAACAGCAAGCAGAAATTAATCAAGCTGGTAGTAAATAGGAGAAATACTCCAGCACTTTGTGTCTATCATTGTAGTAAATAGGGTTCTTTGTACTTCTGAAAATGCCCTGTGTGAGCTCCAGAGTGCTTCTGCTGGCACAAAGTAATCGTTGCATAACAGTTGACGACACAACTCACCTGATTCCCATATATTATGGCAGGCTTAAGCTCTGCTCATGCTCCTGTGACCATCAGAACAGCTAAAAAAACACATCAAACACAAAATGGCGTTCTATGGGACTGCAGTTCCATAGAACTTCAAACTTTGTTCTTTATTATTCACGTTGAAATGTAAACCTGTGCACAAGACAAGGACAAATTTCCAAATATACTGACTGGTGTGAAACTATCTTCTGTGAGCCACTTTGGCAATTTACTGAGCTTTTCTGATCATCATTTTCTTTCAATGCAAACAACACGAGGTTACTGATGTGTACACATTCAGAATATTAGCCCTTTCTAATCTTAGATAATGTCAAGTCAAGAGAGTTTATTGTCATGTGTCCCAGATTGGACAATGATATTCTTACTTTGCTTCAGCACAACAGAATATAGTAGGCATGAATACAGAACAATAGACAATAGGTGCAGGACTAGGCCATTTGGCCCTTTGAGCCAGCACCACCATTCAATGTGATCATGGCTGATCATCCCCAATCAGTACCCCTTTCCTGCCTTCTCCCCATATCCCCTGACTCTGCTATTTTTAAGAGCCCTATCTAGCTCTCTCTTGAAAGTATCCAGAGAACCTGCCTCCACCGCCCTCTGAGGCAGTGAATTCCACAGACACACCACTCTCTGTGAGAAAAAGTGTTTCCTCGTCTCCGTTTTAAATAGCTTACTCCTTATTCTTAAACTGTGGCCCCTGGTTCTGGACTCCCCCAACATTGGGGACATGTTTCCTGCCTCTAGCGTGTCTGAGCCCTTAACAATCATATGTTTCAATGACATACCCTCTCATCCTTCTAAACTCTGGAGAGTACAAGTCCAGCTGCTCCATTCTCACAGCATATGACAGTCCCACCATCTCGGGAATTAACCTTGTAAACCTACCCTACCTCCCTCAATAGCAAGAATGTCCTTCCTCAAATTAGGGGACCAAAACTGTACAGAATACTCCAGGTGTGGTCTCACTAGGGCTCTGTACAACTGCAGAAGGACCTCTTTGCTTCTATATTCGATTCCTCTTTTTATAAAGGCCTGCTGTAGGGAGAACATATCAGTGTGTCCATATACCATTATATAAATATATACACAGATCAATAAATCAGCAGATGAAGTGCAAATAAATAGATAATGGTCTATTAATGTTCAGAGATTTGTTTCAGTTGAGTTTAATAGCCTGTGGGGAAGTAGCTATTTCTGAACCTGGACGTTGCAGTCTTCAGGCTCCTGCACCTTCTACCTGAAGGTAGCGGGGAGATGAGTGTGTGGCCAGGATGGTGTGGGTCCTTGAAGATGCTGCCAGCCTTTTTGAGGCATCGACTATGATAGATCCCCTCGATGGTAGGGAGGTCAGAGCCGATGATGGATTAGGCAGTGTTTACTACTTTTTGTAGTCTTTTCCGTTCCTGGGCACTCAAGTTGCCGAACCAAGCCACGATGCAACCGGTCAGCATGCTCTCTACTGTACACCTGTAGAAGTTAGAGAGAGTCCTCCTTGACATACTAATTCTCCGCAATCTTCTCAGGAAGTAGAGTCGCTGATGTGCTTTCTTAATAATTGCATCAATGTTCTCGGACCAGGAGAGATCTTCAGAAATATGCACTCCCAGGAATTTGAAGCTCATGACCCTCTCCACCATCGACCTGTTGATATAAACGGGACTGAGGGTCCTCATCCTACCCCTTCCAAAGTCCACAATCAGTTCCTTGGTTTTGCTGGTGTTGAGGGCCAGGTTATTGTGCTGGCATCATTTTGTCAGTCGGTCGATCTCACTTCTATACTCTGACTAATGTAGTTCTGGAAGACATACAAATTCTAGGATTAATTGCAAAATGTTGCATTTAAAACAGTTTCTGTAATAACATTTAACTAATAAAATTAAATAGTTGACAATAAGCCCAGATTTTTATTGGAAATCCACCCACTTTGCTCGATTCTATAGTTAATCAAGGGTGGGTGCATTCTTCTAGTTCTCCATGAGTCACCCTCATTTCCTGGGAAATAAATCAGCGATATTTAAAAAGTTTTCTGTTGACTTAAGGAGACAGAATTTATTTCATGGGCTCTCTGGGCTCTGCAAGAGAAGGGAGAAGTGGATCATTAAATTACGAGTTTAAACATCATATAAGATACAAATACCCATGCTTCAAATATTTAGGATGTTTAGTCTAAAAACATATAAACCTTTAGTTAAACCATTCTAATAGACAATCTGGGACAAAAGCCAAAATTCATTTAAAGTGAGCACATGAGTATAAAAGAGATGTAAAAACAGAAAATGCTGGAAACACTCAGCATGTCAGGCAGCATCTGTGGACCAAGAAACAGTTAACATTTCCAGGACAGAATAGGTCATCAACCTGAAACTATAACTCAGTTTCTGTTTATCGTACTGAGGGTTTCCAGCACTTTTTCCCCAGATTTCCAGCAATTGCACTATTTTGCTTTTCAACAAAAAGGATGTTGAGCTGCAGGCCAGGCGGTCCAGAAAAAATGGTTCCCCATGAAAATAAAGGGATAGAAAGAGGATATGTCTGAAGATTTAATTTAATCACATAAAATCAAGTATTGATGACAATCGCTAACAAGTCCAGAGATGACTGCCAATTCAAAAGAATGTTCATATAACAAAAGGCCCAGGTGAAATACGAAGAGAAATTGGAGTTGGCATAAATTTCATCCAGACCATCAGAAACATGGAAAAGAATTGGAAGTAATTTATGTTCCAATTTTGTGGGAAAGGTTAGTCTGGATATTGATGCCCTGTCAGTTTGATATCTGCAATGGAAAATATATTGGAGTCTATTTTAAAGGAAGCGATTCAAGAGCTTTTATTGAGTCCGGGCATTACTCCAATCCAATGTGGCCGCAATAAAATCTAGTCATGCCTCGGTAATCATTGGGTGGGCAACGGTGATTAGATGGGCTGTCGTTCTAGGGTTTCTGAAGATATTCCACAATTACTGTTTGAGGGATATTTGAAAGTATTCTTGGTACAAAAAATATTGTAGCTTGAATAATAAATTGGCTAAAGGCATGGCGGCGCTGCGGTACAGTTGTTGCCTTACAGCGCCAGGGACCCATGTTCTGACCACAGGTGCTGTCTGTACAGTTTGTACATTCTCCCTGTGACCTGCATGAGTTTTCTCCAGGTGCTCCGGTTTTCTCCAATACTCCAAAGACATACAGGTTTGTGGGTTAATTGGCATAGTAAAATTAAAAATTGTTCCTATTATGTGTAGGATAGTGTCTGCTGGTCTGAGCGGACTCATTGGGCCAAAGGGCCTGTTTCCGCTCTAAGTTCAAGTTCAAGTTCACATTTATTGCCACATGCACCAATTGAGGTACAATGGAATTTGACTTACCATGCAGCCATACAATCAAAAAGAGCACTGTGGTAGAAGGCAATAACGTTCAGTCAGTCCTCCTCCTTTGTTCATCTGTGGTCGGGGCCATGAACCCTCCTCAGTCGCCGCTACGGACGGCACTCCTGTCGGGATGCTCAAAACTCCGACGACGGACACTGCGGCTTTAAACTAAACGAAGTGCTTAGAAACAAACACTAGGGGCCCAGTCTAGGCAACCATGATCTGATGGCTGTTACTGTGGGCCTTATTCAAATTCCTGTTTGGTTAATTGATTAAACCACAAAGTGCTGGACAAACTTAGCAGGTCAGACAATATCTGGGGAGGGAATGGACAGACAACATTTTTGGATTGGGACTCTTCTTCAGAAGTCTAAGGAATGCTTCCAACCCAAAACGTCATCTATCCATTTCCTCCACAGATGTTTCCTGACTCATTGAGTTTGTCCAACACATTCCATCATCTGCTGTTCCTCGTGTCTCCTCTCTGGATTAATTGATGGTCTATTTAATGTAGCTTTGGATGCAGTTCCATGTTCTGAAAATTATTGTTAATTAATACCGCTGGAGAGGCAAACCTAACAGCTGTGGCAGGAAATAAAGGAGTGCAAATGTTACCAGAGAAGTAGGGAAGGTATGGGGGAAAGGAGTAATGGGTGGGGAAAGAAACAGGACTCCTCAAAGATTTTTCACTCTTCTATGCAACCGCAGGTGATGTTGTGTGGACCTGGCGGACAGAAGACGATGGTGTGAGGGGGAATACCACCACAATTGGTCACAGTTGTGCATTGAATGGGTGGAAAGGCCACCAGGTTGGGAAATTGAACCAATGGTTGGATGGAGTGGGCAGTGAGCATTTGGGGATGGGTGGAGAAGGCTGATGGCATCCATGGTTTCTTTGAATCCCCTCTTGTTTCTCCCAGCCCATGTGAGATGCTGATTGATGGAGTGGACAGCTTCCAACTCTCACTGATCCATGGGAAAGCCATGGGGTGGTGTCTCAGGCATAAATAAAATAACAAACCCACCCGCCAAATGAACCAGATTGAATTATTTATTCAATTAATCTCCGATGCACAGTGCTACAAGGTTAGGCAGCTACAATTTTGCATGTGGCCTCTGAGCAAAAACAATGGACTCTGAAATATTACCATTGCACTATATGGCCAATTGTACTATCGTGTGTGTATCGTGCATCATTATATGTTTCAATGAGCAGGGATCTCATTGAAACATATAAGATTGTTAAGGGCTTGGACACGCTATAGGCAGGAAACATTTTCCTGATGTTGGGGGAGTCCAGAACCAAGGGCCACAGTTTAAGAATAAGGAGTAAGCCATTTAGAACGGAGACGAGGAAACACTTTTTCTCACAGAGAGTGGCGAGTCTGTGGAATTCTCTGCCTCAGAATAGGCATGTTGCAAAACCTACCTTCAGCGGCGCTGCAGATCTGTCGCTGCGCGTGTGCACGATTTTGGCGCCTTTGAGAGGGGTGCGAGTTTAAAACACGATTTTCTCTCGGCTATTCAAATCGAGGTTGTTCAGCCTACTTAGTTGCTGATGAAAAATCGCTGCGAGGTTCGTTCGCTGCAGCTATTTTTAAACTAAATTGGTTCATTTAATTGTTATAGTAAGTTAAAAATCATCCTCTAAACATGAGACCGCCGTCAACGGGACGGATCTCATGTAGGGGAAAACCCAAGGGAGGTTGTTTATTTTTATATTAAAAAGCGCTTCTTAAGATCCCTTTATACAAAATTTTATGTTGCGAGTAGCTAATTTGGGGGCCCATTAAATCCCGCAGTATTTTTCTGGGCATATGGGGTACAAATTCACCGCAATGGGAACGTTCCAAACCAGCGCGTTCCACAGAGTTCCACATGATCCCACTCGAAAGCTGATTTAAATGGTCATTAATTTACAGGAATTGAACACTAAATTCCTTCCATTTGGCCTATAAATTAATGTCAATGAGATTTAAAAATCGTGTTTTATTGGGAATTCTTGTCTGAATGTTCTTTGGACACTTAGGCTATTTAAAAATGTTAATCTTTCCTTAAGAAATGGATAGATGTTTAGATCTAGTAATTGAATTTTGGAATTAGCTACAATTGGGTAACTAACTAATTATATGCTTTAATTTCAGGCCATCCAAGTAAGATTGTTTAATATTTATTTCAGAATGTTTCAATCTATAATAACTGAAAATTTATTTCAGTTCTCTTAATTTCTAATAAAGTTATGGGCTTTAGACTGTCCTCGGTCACAGCTTTTGTGCTGTCAATGGAAAATCAATAGGGAACAAGATGCTAATTTCCGAGTATGCAAATGGCCATAACTGTTTTAATACTGAAGATATGAAAGTGAATTAAGTGTCAAATTAAACTTCTTTTTATGCTTTATCTGATGGGATAAATTGCAGACTTGTTTTTTAAAATCTCAAAATATTGTAACATTGCTACTCAGAGGGCTGTGGACGCAGGTTCTCTGGATGCTTTCAAGAGAGAGCTAGATAGGGCTCTTAAAAATAGCGGAGTCAGGGGATATGGGGAGAAGGCAGGAACGGAGTACTGATTGGGGATGATCAGCCATGATCACATTGAATGGCGGTGCTGGCTCGAAGGGCCAAATGGCCTACTCCTGCACCTATTGTCTATTGTGTGCAAATGCAAAAAATACTTCATGCTGTAAAATTAAGCAAATGTGTAGTTCAATGACAGAGTAATTAACATTAATTTTCTGTTGCAAATTGACGATGTAGCTCAGGAATGTGGTGCCTATGGTACTTGGTCATAATGGGACTATGTATTGATCTGCCTTATTTTGGAGCGATCGCCACGTGTGTACTGGGTGAACAGAATAGAGTTGACATTGTTACGAATTTGTCTTGCAATAATTCCTGTCATTGAAAAGGATTCAGAGGTTATGTCTTCTGGCTCAAACTTAATATTCATTTCTGGCACTAGCTCATCTCAACCCACTATATTCCAATCTTGAAGATTCCTAGGAGGGATAAGGTTCACACATTTGGAACAGAATGAGTTAATTAGGGACAGTAATATGGCTTTGTGCGGGGCAAATCCTGGCTTACAACTTGACAGAGATTTTTAAGTAGGTGACGAAGGTGATGAATGACAGTAGAGCAGTGAATTTTGACCACATTGACTTTAAAAGCACTTAGGTCCCTCATGGTAGGTTGATTTAGAACATCAGGATCACACGTGACAATGATCGCCTTCAGGACGTGTCGCAGCGGCAGACGTCTTCCGGAAGTGCCGCTGAGAAGCCAAGGCCGGGCCGTCGAAAGTCGGAGCCTTGCGACTCGACGAAGCCCACGGCCAACGGTGCCTGGATTGGCACCATGGAGGCGTCCGGATAGGACCTGGTGACGATAGTAGAGAGGTCGGTGCAGCGGTCGATGATGGCGCTGACCGATGGACGAGGAGGGACACGTGGAACTGAGGATGCCGCTGCCGAGGGAAGGAACAAAGGAGGACCTGGTGTGGGGGACCGCCGTGAGGGAAGGGGTTAGACAATGGAGGACCCGGCATGGGGGGACTACCTTGCGGGAGGGAGGAGAACAATGGGGGCCTGGCGTGGGGAAACCGCCATGAGGAATGGGAGGGGGGGGAGAACAAATGGGGACCTGTAACTTTGTAAGCACCCTTTATGGGCGACCATTTGCATATTGTGGGTATGCAAGCAAAAAATTTCACTGTGACTTGCCACATGTGACAACAAAGTATTCAATTCAATTAAATTCAAGATATATGGGATCCAGAGTGGCGACAATTTGGATTCAGAACTGACTATCAGATGACACAAAAATTGATGGAGTTGCAGACTGTGAAGGAGGCAATCAAATGATACAGTAGCATATATAATTTACAGATATATGTTTAGTTTAGTTCAGAGATGCAGCGTGGAGACAAGCCCTTCGGCCCACTGAGTTCATGCTGGGCAGCGATCCCAGTATGCTAGTTATATCCTACACTCTACAGAAGCCTACAAACCTGCACGTCTTTGGAATATGGGAGGAAAGAGGAGCAGCCAGAGAAAACCTGCCGTGGTACAAGGAGAACGTACAAACTCCGTATAAAACAGCACCCATATTCAGGATTGAACCCGGGACTCTAATGCTGTAAGGCAGCAACTCTACCGCTGCGCCACCGTGCTGCCCCTCTGAGTGGAGAAATGGCAGATGGAATTTAATTGGGCAAGCGTGAGATGTTGCACTTTGGGAGGACAAATATTAGGGGAAATCATACAGTTAATAGCATAATGAATTCTGAAGTGTATAGACACATCCTATCTGCTCAAGTTCAAACAAATGACTCAAAACTAATTGGCCGGCAGTTCATTCTACAGCAAGACAATGATCCCAAACATACTGCTAAAGCAACAAAGGAGTTTTTCAAAGCTAAAAAATGGTAAATTCCTGAGTGGCCAAGTCAATCACTCGAACTGAAACCAATTGAGCATGCCTTTTATATGCTGAAGAGAAAACTGAAGGGGACAAGCCCCCAAAACAAGCATAAGTTAAAGATGGCTGCAATACAGATCTGGCAGAGCATCACCAGAGAAGACACCCAGCAACTGGTGATGTCCATGAATCGCAGACTTCAAGCAGTCTTTGCATACAAAGGATATGAAACAAAATATTAAACATGGCTACTTTCATTTACATGACATTGCTATGTCCCAAATATTATGGTGCCCAAAAAATGGGGGGATTATGTATAAACACTGCTGTCATTTCAACATGATGAAATCAAAATGTGTAAAATTGGCCTTTATTAAAATCTGACAATGTGCACTTGAACCACATGTGATTGTTTCTATTACAAATCTCAAATTGTGGAGTACAGAGGGAAATAAATACATGATGGGTCTTTGTCCCAAAGATTATGGAGGGCGCTGTACAAAGGGATCTTGGGGTCCAAGTGCACAGCTCTCTGAAAGTGCCAACACAACCAGATAGTGATAAAGAAGGCATATTGTGTTCTTGCCTTCATTGGTCAGGACATTGAAAATATAAGTCAGGAAGTGGGTGCCACAGTGGCGCAGCAGTTCAGTTGGGGCCTTACAGCACCAGAGACCCAGGTTCAATGCTGTCTATGGATGCTGTCTGTACAGAGTTTGTACGTTCTCCCTGTGAACGTGTGGCTTTCCTCCAAAACTGAGATTGTGCAAAGGTTTAATTTTATATTCTTGAACATTTTTAAGAGGGCTGCACAGTGTCACAGCTGGTAAGGCTACTGCCTCAGAGCGCCAGAGATCCAGGCTTGATCCTCACCTTGGGTACTAGCTGTACGGAATTTGTATGTTCTCCCTGTGACCATGTGGCTTTCCTCCAGGTGCTCCAGTTTCCTCCCACACCCCAAAGATGTGCAGCTTTGTAGGTTAATCAGCCTCTATAAATTGCTCCTAGTGTGTAATATGCAAAACAGGAATAACATAGAATTAGTGTACAGGTGAATGCTGGTTGGCGTGGACTCGGTGCGCCAATGGGCCTGTTTCCATGCTGTATCTCTAAACTAAAGTAATGTTGCAACTTTATAAGAAGTTGGTTAGGCTGTGTTTTTGAAGTATTGTGTGAAGTTCTGACCATCCTATTACGGGAAAGATGTGGGGGCTTTGGAGAGGATGCAGAAGAGGTTTACCAGAATGTTTCCTGGATTAGAGGGTATTCGTTACAAGAATAGATTGGACAAATTTGGATTGATTGGACTGCACCTCCACAGACACCGCTGTCAAGCTTCTCAAGTTTGCGGACAATACAACCCTGATTGGACTGATCCAAGATGGGGAGGAATCTGCCTACAGACAGGAAGTGTCACAGCTGGCGTCCTGGTGCCATCGCAACAACCTAGAGCTCAATGCTCTTAAGACAGTGGAATTGATTGTAGACTTTAGGAGAGCTCCCCCACCCCTCACCCCCCTCACAATCAACAACACCACAGTCACATCTGTGGAATCTTTTAAGTTCCCGGGAACCATCATCTCCAAGGACCTTAAGTGCAAGGACCACACAGGGCAGCGATTCCTAGCCTTTTCCTCGCCAACGTGCGCTCACTGGCAAACAAAATGGATGAACTCCGGCTAAGGATCACTTCCCACAACCGGATCAAGGACTGCAACATCTTGATCTTCACTGAAACTTGGCTCAACACTGACGTTCCTGACAGCGCCATCCAGCTATCGGGGCGTCATTTACTCCGAGCGGACAGGACATCAGACTCTGGTAAGACCAGAGGGGGGGGTCTGTGCATTTATGTAAACAAAGCATGGTGCTCGGACTCCACCATCATCGAGAGTCACTGCTCAGCTAACCTTGAATTCCTCTTGGTTAGATGCAGACCGTTCTATCTGCCCAGAGAGTTCACCTCCACTGTTGTGACTGCAGCCTATATCCCTCCTGATGCTAATGCCAAGCTTGCAATGAAAGAGCTGCATACTGCCATTAGCAAACAACAGACTCACAACCCCGAGGCAGCCTTCATTGTTGCGGGTGACTTCAATCACTCCAACCTGAAGACTGTACTCCCCAAATTCCACCAACATGTATCCTTCCCCACTAGAGTAGACAAGACACTGGACAAAGTCTACACCAACATGGCTGAAGCTTACAAAGCCATCCCCCTCCCCCACCTTGGTCAGTCTGATCACGTCTCATTGTTCCTGCTCCCTAAGTACTCCCCACTCATCAGACGGGTTAAACCAACTGTAAGGACAGTTAAAGTCTGGTCAGAGGAAGCGGACTTCACACTTCAGCAGTGTTTTGGAAACACTGACTGGAAGGCGTTTGCAGCCCAGGCCACCCTTGACTCTCACACGGACATTGATTCCTATACATCCTCTGTTCTGGACTTTATAAACTCCACCATCAATAGTGTCACCTCCCTCAAACAGGTGACCATATACCCGAATCAGAAGCCATGGATGAACAGCGAGGTCAGGCTACTGCTGAAAGCACGGGACACCGCTTTCAGGTCAGGCGATGCTCGAGCCTACAGTTCATCCAGGGCTAACCTGAAGAGGGGCATCAGGAAGGCCAAGCACTGCCATAAGCTCAGGATTGAGGAGCACTTCAACAACAACTCCGACCCCCGACGCATGTGGCAAGGCATCCAGGCCATCACGGACTACAGACCCTCCAACATCACCCCCACATCCAGCGACGCCTCCTT
Source organism: Leucoraja erinaceus (assembly GCF_028641065.1). Lineage (NCBI taxonomy): Eukaryota > Metazoa > Chordata > Chondrichthyes > Rajiformes > Rajidae > Leucoraja > Leucoraja erinaceus. The sequence goes on along the minus strand of NC_073412.1, from coordinate 10,822,492 downwards.
CCTTGAGGAGCTTAATCACTTCTATGGCCGCTTCGACAGGGACAATCTAGAGACAGCCATCAAGGCTGTGCTACCTGCCGATCACCAACCCCTCACACTCACCCCCTACGACGTGTACGTGGCACTGAGTAGGACTAATGCACGTAAGGCTGCTGGCCCTGACGGCATCCCCGGGCGCGTGCTCAGTGCCTGTGCTGCGCAGCTGACAGACGTCTGGACTGACATCTTCAACCTGTCACTTGCCCAAGCAGTTGTCCCCACTTGCCTTAAAGACACCTCCATCGTGCCAGTGCCAAAACACTCCACTGCGGCAAGCCTCAACGACTTCCGCCCAGTTGCACTTACCCCCATCATCACCAAGTGCTTCGAGAGGCTGGTCCTGGCACACCTCAAAAGCTGCCTACCCCCCACACTGGATCCCTATCAGTTTGCCTACCGCAAGAACAGGAGTACGGAGGATGCCATCTCAACGGCACTTCACTCCGCCCTCTCCCACCTTGACAACAGAGACACTTATGTAAGAATGCTGTTCATCGATTACAGCTCAGCATTCAACACCATTATTCCATCAAAACTGATCACCAAACTCGGTAACCTGGGCATCGACCCCTCCCTCTGCAACTGGATACTGGACTTTCTAACCAACAGACCCCAGTCTGTGAGGTTAGACAAGCACACCTCTTCAACCCTCACCCTGAACACCGGCGTTCCTCAGGGCTGTGTGCTGAGCCCCCTCCTCTACTCCCTCTTCACCTATGACTGCACACCTGTACATGGTACTAACACCATCATCAAGTATGCAGACGATACAACGGTGATTGGCCTCATCAGCAACAACGATGAGCTGGCCTACAGGGAGGAGGTCCAGCACTTAGCAGCATGGTGCGCTGACAACAACCTGGCCCTTAACTCCAAGAAGACCAAGGAGCTCATTGTAGACTTCAGGAAGTCCAGAGGCGGCACGCACACCCCCATCCACATTAACGGGACGGAGGGGGAACGTGTTTCTAGCTTCAGGTTCCTGGGAGTCAACATCTCCGATGACCTCTCTTGGACCCACAATACCTCTACTCTGATCAAGAAGGCTCATCAGCGTCTCTTCTTCCTGAGGAGACTGAAGAAGGTCCATCTGTCTCCTCAGATCCTGGTGAACTTCTACCGCTGCACCATCGAGAGCATCCTTACCAACTGCATCACAGTATGGTATGGCAACTGCTCTGTCTCTGACCGGAAGGCACTGCAGAGGGTGGTGAAAATTGCCCAACGCATCACCGGTTCCACGCTCCCCTCCATTGAGTCTGTCCAAAGCAAGCGCTGTCTGCGGAGGGCGCTCAGCATCGCCAAGGACTGCTCTCACCCCAACCATGGACTGTTTACCCTCCTACCATCCAGGAGGCGCTACAGGTCTCTCCGTTGCCGAACCAGCAGGTCGAGGAACAGCTTCTTTCCGGCGGCTGTCACTCTACTAAACAACGTACCTCGGTGACTGCCAATCACCCCCCCCGGACACTTATTATTTATTTTTTATTCAAATCGTTTGCTATGTCGCTCTTCAAGGGAGATGCTAAATGCATTTCGTTGTCTCTGTACTGTACACTGACAATGACAATTAAAATTGAATCTGAATCTGAATCTGAAGTGGAGTACCATCGACTCTACAGTCAAAAAGGCACAACAGAGGATGTACTTCCTGCGGCAGCTGAGGAAGCACAATCTGCCACAGGCAATGATGGTCCAATTCTACACGGCCATCGTTGAGTCTGTTCTCACCTTTTCCATCATGGTCTGGTTTGGCTCAGCCACCAAGCACGACACCTGGAGGCTGCAGCGAATCGTCCGATCAGCAGAGAAAGTTGTTGGCTGCAACCTTCCCTCCATTGATGAACTGTACACTGCAAGGGCCAGGAAGCGAGCGGGCAAGATCATCTCTGCTCCCTCTCACCCTGGCCACAAACTCTTTGAATCACTTCCGTCTGGAAGGCGACTCACGGATTGTCAAAGCTGCCACAGCCAGATAAAAACAGTTTTTATCCACGAGTAGTTGCTCTACTCAACAGCCAAAAATCTGTGCCCTCCCTTTGATCTGATATTTTGTTGGTTCACATGCTTGATCAATGGTGTTTTATCATTAATGTTTTATTTAGTGTTTTCTGAGTAATTCGTAACTGTCACTGTATGTCATGTTGTTATTTGTGGGCGGAGCACCAAGGCAAATTCCTTGTATGTGAATACTTGGCCAATAAACTTACTTACTTTTCTCTGGAGAGTCGAAGGCTGATGGAACGTTTGATAGATGTAGACAGTCAGAACATTTTCCCAGTTAGAAATATCAAAGACTAGAATGCATAGCCTCTAAGGTGAGAGAAGAAAGTTTAAAGGAGATATACAGGACAAGTTTTTTACACTGAGAGTGGTGAGTGCCTGGAACGTTCTGCCAGGCATGGTGGTGGAGGCAGATATGATAGTGACATTTAAGAATCTTTTATCACATGGATATGAAGGGATATGGATCATATGCAGGCAGATGAGATTAGTTTAGTTTGGCATAATGTTCAGCGCAGACATTGTGGGCCAAAGCCTGAGGTTTGAAGGGCCTTTACCAGTGCTGTGATGTTCTGTGTTCAATGTTAACCATAGCCTGTAGTGAAATGAAGGAGACATTACTGTTTCCAAAGTAGTGGAGATTCACATGAATGTCACATCCATGGGTCAATTGAGCTCATCATTACAGCTGTACCATAAACCTCAGTCTACAAGCACAGTCTCTCATAACTTTAAAAAATCATACACATGATATGAATTATTTTAAACCTTATTAGTGCTTAAAGTAAGAAAAATACATTTGTTTAACTTGGATTGGTTTCTCTAGAATGTCGGTGGCTGAGGCATGGATAGGGTAGAAAGTCAGAACCATTTCTCAGCGTGGAAATATCAAAGACAAGAAGGCATACCTTTAAGATGAGAGGAGAACAGTTGAAAGGAGATGTGTGGGGCAAGTTTTTTTACACAGAGAATTGTGGATGCTTGGACCAGGAATTAGATTAAAGCCATCCCAAGAAGCAAGATTATATGTAAAATAGACCACTTACCCTTTGTTTTGTTCTGTTCTTGCGATCCGTCACGTTGAGGGCGTTGTAAGTGCGTTGAGGGCGTTAGAAGTCGCTCTTTATTTTAATCCAAATATTAAATTGTCCAGCAATTTTTTTTAAAAAACATAGCGCGAACGGAAGTCAGATTGATTATTCTTCAGCAGCTAGCAGCCTGAGGAAGTCCGCCTCAGACAGGCAGTACAAAACGGCATTTTAATCCCGCACCCCCTCAAAGGCGCCAAAGTCGCGCACACGGCCAGTGGCAGAATTGCAGCGCCGCTGAAGGTAAGTATTGTAACATCACTACTTACATCGTTTCTGTGCTCCTTCTCGTTTGCATGTAACGGCAAAGCCTCTGACACGCTCTTATGCTCCTTGTTCAACCATGGTTGGTCATCTGACTTAATGGTACTGAGATAAATCTACCTCTCCTCCATATTCACCGATTCCTGCCTAAACCACAGAACCCTCTTCTCCACAGTGGGCAACCTCCTCAAGCCTCGAGCCAACACTCTCCCTACCTCTACTCCGGATCTCTGCAACTCATTCCTCCACTTTTTCGCTGATAAAATCAGCACCATCTACCAATCTTTATCCCCTGTACCCTACTCCCAGCATCTACTCCACCACCTACCAAGGCCCCTCCTTTCAACATCTCCACTGATCTCCTTACCCCTCCTCCACACTGCTTCCTCTTCCAGTTTGACCTGGTCACCCCTATTGAAATCTCCAAACTCATCAGCTCTTCCAAACCCACTACCTGCTCCCTCGACCCTCTCTCCACTACCCTGCTGAAGTCCTGCCTCCCCGTTCTCTGCCCCTACCTCACTAATCTCTTCAACTCCTCATTGTCCCAAGGAATTGGCCCCTCCGCTTTCAAAACTGCTGTTGTCACACCAATCTTAAAGAAACCTGGTCTTGATTCCTCCTCTCTCATTAACTACTGCCCAATCTCAAACCTCCCCTTTCTTTCAAAAACCCTGGACGTATCGTTGCGTCGCAACTTCATTCCCACCTTCTTGCGTATAACCTACTTGAACCCCTCCAATCTGGCTTTCGCCCCCTCCATAACACAGACACTGCTCTCCTCAAAGTCCTCAACGACCTCCTCACCTCTGCTGACACTGGTTCCCTCAACATCCTCATCCTCCTCGACCTGAGCGCAGCCTTCGATACAGTGAACCATAACCACCAGACTCAAAGACCTCGGCATTGAAGGCTCTGCACTCAGCTGGCTCCGTTCCTACCTTTTCAACAGATCCCACTTCATCTCTCTCCACAACCACACCTCTGGTACAGCCACAGTCACTCAAGGCGTTCCCCAAGGCTCCGTACTCGGCCCCCTCCTCTTCATCATCTACATCCTCCCCCTTGGTCAGATACTCCGCCACTTCAACCTGGACTTCCACTGTTACGCCGATGACACCCAGATCTACCTCAGCACCACATCCCCCCCCCAACCCCCCCCCCCCCCCCCCCCCCTCCCCCCCCCCTCTCCATATCAACTCTTGTTTGTCAGCTATGAAAACCTGGATGCAACATAACTTCCTCAAACTCAACAGCGATAAGACAGAATTCCTCCTCATAGGCTCCAAAGCCACACTCAGCAAGATCAATAACCCCACTCTCATCATCGACGGCACCACTGTCTCCCCATCTCCCCAAGCCCGCAACCTTGGCATGATCTTTGATTCCACCCTCTCCCTTGAGCCTCACATCCGCCATGTCATTAAAACCTCCTTCTTTCATCTCCGCAACATCGCCAAACTCAGACCCTCTCTCACACCTCCCGCTGAAAGACTCATCCATGCCTTCATCTCCTCCCGACTGGACTATTGCAACTCACTTCTCCTTGGCATCAGCTCCACCTACATCAACCGACTCCAACTGGTCCAGAACGCAGCCACCTGACTCATCACCCACACCAAATCCTGGCATCACATCACTCCAGTCCTCAAACAACTTCACTGGCTTCCCATCTCCCACCGGATCACCTATAAAATCCTGATCCTCACCTACAAAGCCCTCCACCATCTGGCCCCCCCATATCTCACTGACTTCCTCTCCCCCTACCAACCCTCACGGTCCCTCAGATCCACATCAGCCGGTCTCCTCTCCATCCACAAGTCCAACCTCCGTAGTTTTGGGGACAGAGCCTTCTCCAGGGCAGCTCCCAGGCTCTGGAACTCCCTCCCCCAACTGATCCGCAATTCCGTGTCCCTCACCATCTTCCAGTCCCGCCTCAAGACCCATCTCTTCACCTCTGCCTATCCTTAGCCCCACGTCCCCCTCCCTTTTCATCTGTGCATTAATTGCCTCATATTGTGTTTTGAATTGAATTCTGTCTTTACTTTGTGTACTAGTCATGTCTCTACTATTTATTTCATTCCCCTTACATGTTTTTCCTCTACCTGCTAAATTTTTGTAAGGTGTCCTTGAGACTCTTGAAAGGCGCCCATAAATAAAATGTATTATTATTATTATTATTATAAATCCAGTTACAAATTGTATTGGTCCACTACTGATGGCCCACGGGTCATCATGCATGCCAAAGTTCTCTGCCGCTAGATCTGTCCTCAATCTGTCATATTTAGAACAATGCTGGCGTGACACAAACATCATCTTCACAAGGACTGTTGTAGTCCTTCCTACCATTACTGTTTGTGGATTAATGCTTTTCCAATAGGCAGAAAGGTGATTTCTTTAGACTGAAGAAGGGACCCGGCCCAAAACGCCACCTATCCATGTTCTCCAGAGATGCTGCCTGACCTACTGAGTTGCTCCAGCACTTTGTGTCCTTTTTTTAATCCCACATGGTGATTTGATTGCGACCTGCTGTACATCCATTCTATGTCAGAAGCATGTGTAAGAAAGAACTGCTTTAGGTTTAAATCGAAGGCAGACACAAAATGCTGGAGTAAATCAGCGAGGCAGCATCTCTGGAGAGAAGGAATGGACGACGTTTCGGGTCGAGACCCTTCTTCAGACTGATGTCGGGAGGGGAGTAATGGATTAAAAGTATTATATATGAATGCACAAAGTATAAGAAATATAGTGGATGAGCTTGAGGCTTAGTTAGAAATTGGCAAGTATGATGTTGTGGGAATTACAGAGACATGGCTGCAAGAGGACCAGAACTGAGAACTGAATATTCAAGGATATATGTCCTATCGAAAAGGGAGACAGGTGGGCAGAGAGGGTGGGTAGCTCTGTTGGTGAGGAATTAAAGTCAGTTCCTTGCAAGGGATGACATAGAATCAGGAGATGTAGAGTCAGAATGGATAGAACGGAGAAATTTTACTTCGGAGTCACGTGAGTGACTACGTGAAGAAGGCCGTCCAGGCGCACGCGCGTCATCTCGTCAGATGCATTGCGCTGCGACTGCGGTAGGAGGTGTGGAACGTCCAAGCGGTGAGTGAATGGAAACCTGAACGTAAGTATTTTACTTTCATTTTCAAGCTGCTTTTCTCCGTGGAGACTGCGTGCAGAGACACAGGCAAGTCTTAATGTATGGAGAAAGGTGGGAGGAATAATGGTAAGCGCACCGCAGTAAGCACTCAATAAGACAAAGTGTCTGAGAGTAGCGGTCGCCCGACTAAAAAGTCGATTGTAAAGAAACAACTATTTTTACACGGGAGAAAAAGTCCCGTTGAAAGTCCCACAGGGAGCAAGGCCATAAAGAAATAATAGGCCTGTAAGACTCAGAGGAGTCTGAACTATAAATCATGTCAGATAGAATTTATCAACTGGAATTCCTCATGGGTAAAGCAAACTCCAGAAGGAGTATAAAAAATGCGGGCCTAAAGAGCCAGCGCATGGAACACCCAGGAGAGGTCCTGGTGCGTTGGAGATGAATATGTATGTTGGCCTAGCACTGAGCCAGCAACAGAAATGTCGGAAAGACAATACAGACATGGTCTACAGGAGACCAGAATGGAGCAGCACCTAAAAGTGGGCTGTCAATATACGGCTCTATGAAGAGCTTGAGATACCCCAAAGAGGGTTAAAGAAGCGTAGGCTTATCAGAGCCAGTGCATGAAATACCTGATGAAAAATACCAGGCGTAAACCCATTATGAGGAGGAATATGCAGAATATTCTGACAATGAATAATATAAGGATCAGAGCCCACACAAAAAAGAAATGTACCAGGGCTGGCCCATAAGTTCTCTAGTCCCAGAAAAAAGGGACAACCTCTAAAAGAGGATATAGCAGAAGTATAAATACCTGCTTTCCCATCATTTAGAAGAACCAACGATGGATGAGATTGAGAACAAATATGAAATCCCGCAGAATTGCACTCTGCTAGTAGTCCCATCTGTCAACAGTGACGTGTGGAGTTATGGGCACTGCAGTATGCGTTCAAGAAATGAGGTTACAGCGGGTACTAAGATTAATGTGGTCAAGCATCACGGCATTGCCAGAGACCTGGAAGAAGGAAATGTGACAACGTCACATCAGGATGTTATGGGAATGATGTGTAATGCACAATTTGAAATAAACTGTATTCGTAAAAATGCGATAAGACCTAACATACATCCTAAGTTTGCAGGGCTCTGTAAACCATCTAATATACAATTGCCATTACGAAGGCAATATCCATACCGAAGGGTGGCTGGAACTGGTGAAGGAGTAAGTCGCTCGTACCCGCATAAACGATATTGGCGTACGACCCCAGGACGTGGAGGACATGGTTATTCCCACAAGGGGCAAGGTACAAAAAGTGACACCAGCAAATCCTGAGGTAGATGGTTCTGGTTCTGAGACAAACATATCAGATGTGTCCTATTCACAAATTGGGGGGAAATAACAATTCTTCCTAAAAGAAGGGCAACAAATAACATCTGATGCTTATATGCTGTGCAATTTAATGGGATTTAGAATTGAATTCTACCAAAAAAATATATATATATATTCCCCTACTCAACATATTCCAAGACGAATACATGTTCTCTAAAGAAGAGATTAGAATTATTCAAGTATAACTTGACATATTGAGTAAAAAAGGGGTAATTGAGAAAACAACTTATCAAAACCACCAGTGCATATCTAGTATTTTCTCTATACCTAAAAAAGGATGGTGGCAGTAGAATCATTTAGACCTTACAAGTCTCAACCCTTTTGTACAGTATAAACATTTCAAAATGGAGACATTTATTAATGCTTTGCAGTGAAATTCAACAAAAGGCTATATGGCAAGCATTGATCTCCAAGATGCGTATTACTCTGTGGCTGTGCAAGGTAAGATCATAGATATTTGAAATTTATCTAGATGCATCAATTGTGGCAATTCAAAGCATTGCCTAATGGGTTAACCTCAGCCCCTAGATTATTTACTAAATTGCTAAAACCAATCTTAGCATTGTTAAGAGCCCAAGGCCATTTGATAATGGTTTATTTGGATTACATTTTTAGTTGTGGGAGACACTGAAGACATAACGACAGCATCAGTTTTAAAAGTCAAACTAACATTCAAAATCTGGGCTTCTTTATCTATCCAGATAAATCTAGATGACACCCAACAAAATAATTGATTACTTGGGGTTCACTATTAATTCAGAGCATATGACAGTGACTTACTCAAGGACTAAAAGCTGCAGTGAATTGAGGGTTGTAAGGAACTAATTGCAGGCAAACAACCATCAATCAGGCAAGTGGCAAGCCTAAAATGGCAAACTAATTGCTTCTTTTCCAGCTGTTCAGCTTGGCCCACTGCATTACCAACAACTGCAGTGAACAAAGGTATTAGTATTTAAAAGACATTCTGGGTATTTGATAGACCCATGTAACTACCAAACACAGCAATTGATGATATAAAATGGTGGTTTAAAAATGTTGATTGATCTTACAGAAAAAATTCTGTTTGAATCACCAGCTATCAGCCTACAAACCGATGCAAGTGCACTAGATTGGGGAGATGCTGATACCATCTCAAGCTGTGGAGATAGATCGAATGCAGAGGAAGAACCTTTGCTCGACACATGGCATTAATTATCTTGAATTACTAAGTGTATTTCATGGGCTTAAAGCCCTTTGCCGCAAGATACAAAATTTGCATGTACAGGTTCAGATTGACAATACTACGGCAGTAGCATATGTCAATCATATGGGTGGAATCTAATCAGAAGCATTTGACAGATTAGCAAACAGGAATTGGCATGGTGCATTAAGAGAGACATTTGGTTTCTGCAATTTACCTACCAGGTAAATTCAATATATTGCAGACACTAGGTCATGAAAATTTAATGACAATACAGAATGGATGTTAGAAACATAGAACATAGAGAATAGGTGCAGGAGTGGGCCATTCGGCCCTTCGAGCCTGCACCGCCATTCAATATGATCACGGCGGATCATCCAACTCAGTATACTGTTAAACCGTGACATTTTCCATAAGATTGTGAATAAATTTGGAAACCAGAAATTGACTTGTTTGCATCCAGATTGAACCACCAGTTACCTCAATATGTTTCGTGGGAACCAGACCTAGGTGCAACAGCGTTTATGTTAAATTGGGGTGGAATGTTTATGTGCATTTCCTCCCTTTTGTCTGATCAGTAGAGTCTACAGAAGATCAAACAAGATAATGCTTCAGGATTGTTGGTGGTTCCAGACTGGCCATACAACCATGGTATCAACTAGTGTTAAAAAATGATGACAGAACCTATAATGCATGTCTCAAGACAAGAAAACCTACTCGTGCACCCTGTAACTGGTGATTTCATCCTTTACATGATCGTATTGATTTGCAGATTCAAAAAAGGCCATATCTTGGAAGAGACTAACAGATCGCAATATGGATGTAATTACAGGATCCTGGAGGGATAATACCCAGAATAAGTATATCTCTTACATTAAGAAATGGGAGCAGTTTGTTCAACACAAAATATTTCTTATCATACTGCACACAAGTCAGATGTTGTAGAATTCTTGTCAACATTACATTTTGATGCTAATTTAAGAATAGTGCGATCAACACTGCAAGGAATGCCCTCTCTGCATATTTATCAAGAACATCTGACCAACAAGTTCTAGGATCACACCCCTTGATTTGTAGATATAGGAAGGGCATCTTTAATGCTAAACCTCCCAGACAGAGATATATGGAAATCTGGAATGTGAGGAATGTACTCACACTACTTAGGGATTGGAGACCCATCTCAAATTTGTCTTTAGACAAAATCATTATGAAAATAGTCATGTTAATGGCTTTAGTCTCAGCCCAAAGAGTACAAACTTTACACAAGTTACGAGTAGACAGAATGGGAATGGCAGCAGAGGAAATTACATCGGCGGCCAAGGATTTGGACGTTCCAATAGATCATATCCTCACGGCCGCAGGATGTTTAAATGAAAGGATGTTTTACAAGTATTACCACAAAGAGATTGCAGACCCTGGTGTAATTGGTGGTACTGTTTTGGATTCAGTATTAAATGTTCCCAGTGATTAAAATGGGACATAATGTTTATCATAAAACAAACCATTAACTGATTAACAAATGTTATGGTTACATGTTATTGACTGTTTTTCACTCATAGAGTCAATCAAAATGCAGTGATACACCGGAATTGAATCTATGGCCTGAAATCACAGAAGCTCTAAAATCTTCACGTAGTCACTCACGTGGCTCCGAAGTAAAATAGTAAGATTAAACGAGAACTTACCAGTTTGAAGTTTGATCTTTATTTTATGAGGAGTTACATCGAGGGACTACGTGCCCTCCGCTCCCACCCTAATAAAGATCAAAGGTAAGTTAAGTTTGTATCACGTAGCTTACTATTATGCTTCGGTATATATCATCTGTGATTTCACACCGCTGCTTTGAAGTTTGACGCACGTGCGCCTGGACGGCCTTCTTCACGTAGTACCTCGACGTAACTCCTCATAAAATAAAGATCAAACTTCAAACTGGTAAGTTCTCGTTTAATCTTACTATTATAAGGGTAAAAAGACCCTAATGGGAGTTATCTGCAGGCCCCCAAACAGTAACTTAGATATAGGGTGCAAGTTGAATCAAGAGTTAAAATTGGCATGTCGCAAAGGTAATGCTACGGTTGTTATGGGAGATTTCAACATGCAGGTAGACTGAGAAAATGTTGGTGTTCGACCCCAATAAAGGGAGTTTGTGGAGTGCCTCCGTGATGGATTTTTAGAGTAGCTTTTACTGGAGCCCGCCAGGGAGAAGGCTATTCTGGAACTGGTGTTGTGTAATGAACAGGATTTGATAAGGGAACAAGGTAAAGGAGCCTTAGGAGGTAGTGACCATAATATGATAAATTTTAATCTACAATTTGAGAGGGAGAAGGGAAAATCGCAAGTGTCGGTATTACAGTTGAACAACGGGGACGATGGAACCATGAGGGAGGAGCTGGCCAAAGTTGACTGGAAAGATACCCAAGCAGGGATGACAGTGGAACAACAATGGCAGGTATTTTTGGGAATAATACAGAAGGTGCAGGATCAGTTCATTCCAAAAAAGAAGAAAGATTCCAAGGGGAGTAAGGGGCGACCGTGGCTGACAAAGGAAGTCAAGGACAGTATAAAAATAAAAATAAAAATAAAACATAGCAGAGATGAGGGGGAAGCCAGAGGATTGGGAAACTTTTAAAGAGCAACAGAAGATAACTAAAAAAGGCAAGAGGGGGAGAAAAAATGAGGTACAAAGGTAAGCTAGCCAAGAGTATAAAGGAGGATAGTAAAAGCTTCGTTAGATAAGTGAAGAGGAAAAAATTAGTTAAGAGCGAAGTTGGACCCTTGAAGAATGAAACGGGTCAATTTATTATGGGGAACAAGGAAATGACAGACAAGTTCAACAGGTACTTTGGATCCGTCTTCACTAAGGAAGACACAAACAATTTCCCTGATGTACTCCCCTTCTCAGCTCTCCCTCCGCCCTCTGGCTCCACCTCTTCCTTTCTTCCTGCAGGGAGAGATTTAAAAGTTGCCCCCTCCCTCCCACCCCACCACACACACACCCCAACAAAAAATAACAAAAACTACATATAAACATAGACAAAAAATAATAAAAACGCGGACGGGCTGCAGAGGCCGCTGCTGACGAGAGTCGCGCCGCCTACCGGAAATCGGGGCTGGGGAAGATGCTAGAGACAATTATAAAAGATGAACTAGCGGCACATTTGGAAAGCAATGACAGGATCGGTCTGAGTCAACATGGATTTACAAAGTGGAAATCATTCTTGACTAATCTTCTGGAATTTTTTGAGGATGTAACAGGATGTACCTGGACTTTCAGAAAAGCAGTTGATAAGGTCCAACAAGAGATTAATGGGCAAAATTAGTGCACATGGTATTGGGGGTAGGGTACTGACATGGATAGAAAATTGGTTGGCAGACAGGAAACAAAGAGTAGGGATTAATGGGTCCCTTTCAGAATGACAGGCAGTGACTATTGGGGTACCGCAAGGCTCGATGCTGGGACCACAGCTATTTACAATATACATCAATGATTTAGATGAAGGGATTCAAAGTAACATCAGCAAATTTGCAGATGACACAAAGCCAGGTGGCAGTGTGAACTGTGAGGAGGATGCAATGAGGATGCAGGATGACTGAGACAGGTAGGGTGAGTGGGCAGATGCATGGCAGATGCAGTTAAATGTGGATAAATTAGGTTATCCATTTTGGAGGCAAGAACGGGAAGGCAGATTATTATCTGAATGGTGTCAAGTTGGGAAAAGGGGAAATACAAAGAGATCTGGGGCTCCTTGTTCATAACTCACTGAAAGTAACCATGCAGATACAGCAGGCAGTGAAGAAAACGAATGGCGTGTTGGCCTTCATAACAAGTGGAGTTGAGTATCGGAGCAAAGAGGTCCTTCTCCAGTGCACAGGACCTTAGTGAGACCACACCTGGAGTATTCTGTGCAGTTTTGGTCTCCAAATTTGAGAAATTCTTTCTATTGGAGTGCAGTGTAGGTTCACGAGGTTAATTCCCGGAGTGGCGGGACTGTCATATGTTGATAGAATGGAGCAGCTGGGCTTGTACACTCTGGAATTGATAAGGATGAGAGGGGATCTTATTGAAGCATAAAAGATTATTAAGGGATTGGACACGCTAGAGGCAAGAAACATGTTCTCGATGTTGGACGATTTCAGAACCAGGGGCCACAGTTTAAGAATAAGGGATAGGCCATTTACAACAGAGATGAGGAAACACTTTTTTACCCAGAGAGTTGTGAATCTGTGGAATTCTCTGCCACAGAAGGCAGTGGAGGCCAATTCTCTGGATGCTTACAAGAGAGTCAGATAAAGCTCTTAAAAATAGCAGACTCAGGGGATATGGTGAGAAGGCAGGAACGGGGTACTGAATGTGAATGATCAGCCACGATCACAGTGAATGGCGATGCTGGCTCCAAGGACCGAATGGCCTACTGCTGCACCTATTATCGATTGTCTATTGACATAGGTCTTACTGTCTCCGCCTACATTCTATCTTTGTTTCGCCCCCTCTCCTGACAAGGGTCTAAAAAGGGTCTGGACCTGAAACGTCGCCCATTCCTTCTCTCCAGAAATGCTGTCCCACCTGCTGAGTTACTCCAGCATTTTGTGTCTACCTATGTCAGAAATACTTGGCCTGCCACTCATAGTGATCAACATCAAATTTCCCACCCAGAGGACACTCTATCTTTGTTACTTTCAGAACTTGGTCCAGTTGTCATTGGGCATGGGGGTTCACTGACTCATCAGCTGTGAGCTAATGCTTGCGATCATGAAGCCACGAGACATTGCTCCTTGTTTGTTGACCAGTCCGTGAGATGGATCAGATACGAAGTTCAGATTTTTTTTTTTGAGGATTGACAGGTTGACTAGTTGTGCCCTGCAAACATGCAATGGTTGTTTAGTTCTGTTTTTATTCTGAGTTAACGCAGAAGTTTGGTCAGACTCAGTGGCTTGCGGGTCATTTCACAGGTCAACCACAATACTGTGGGTCTGGAGTCTCATGACGGTCAAACCAGCAAAAGCTGGCAAACGGCCTTCGCTGAAATCATTTTGTGGTCAGCATTACTTGTACGATGGCTTTTTAAAAAATCTGATTATTTATTTAATCGGCTGCTATGATGAGACTTGAACTCGTGTTTCCGGAATATTAGCCAGGGTTGTAATTTAAACATTGTGCTACCATTTTCATTCAAAGATTATTGTTCATATTACCATGACCTGAAATTTTAATCAGTCCCAGACTCGGAGTCGTACTGCACGGAGCAGGCCCTTTGGCCCAGTATGTTCATGAAACCGTCCTGTATCCTAGTACACCAAAGTAACAGCTCTTTCTTCAAGGTTAAAGTCCACGGGTGGGGCAGCGGTAGAGTCGTTGTTTTACAGCGCCAGAGACCCGGGTTCGATATTGACTACGGGTGCTGTAGTGGAACTGAAACATCCCACTCCAATGCACTCTCGCCAGTACAATCACACCCTTCCTGTGGTGTGGAGAACAGAACTGCATATGATACTATAATTTTGGCATAGTTTACCATAACCTATTATATGCCCTGTCTAAAGAGGGCAAGTATTCTATATGCCTTCTTCACCACATTGTCTCCCTGTAATGCCACCTTCAGGAATCTTTGTTCTTGTATACCAAGGGCCTGATGTCCTTCAATACTCCCTTGGACCCTAACATTTAAAGTATATCCTACTCATATTTGTCCTCCCAAAGCGCATCACCTCACACATATCAGGATTAAGTTCCATCTGCCATTCTGCCCATTTTATCAAATACATCAATGTCATTATGTTACCTAAGACCATTTTTTCCACTACCAACATCAATAGGTTAGATTGCCTTGGATCCAAGGAGAGCTAGCTGACTAGATAACATTTGGCTTCATGGAAGGAAGCAGAGGGTGATGGTGGAAGGGTATTTTTTTGTAGGCCAGTGACCAGTGGTGTGCCCCAGGGTTCAGTGCTGGGCACATTGCTGTTTGTCATCCATATTCAAGATTATTTAATGACCACACAGTCAAGCTGGTGGAATTCATGTTCAGTAGAGAATTTTACACAATAAGCTGATTCCAGTCATGCAGACATACAGTTTGTGGTACAGAAGAACACAGTAAGCAGAACATAACATACCATAAAACACAGACAACATACAGTATACAGTACATGCACGGGGTGGCTTTGTGATATTATCATAGAGTGTTCAGAGTTCGAATTGCATATGGGTAGAAACTGTTTTTGAATCGTGATGTTTTGGCAGGCAGTGAGCTGTAGCGCCTCCCTGAGGGCAGCAGGTGGAAGATATGATGAGCTGGGTGGGAGGGATCAGAAATGATTTTCTTCACCCTTGACACGGACCGTTTGAGATTGAGTGATTCTATTGCTGGGAGGGGGGGTGCTGATGATTTTGGATGCTTTGTTGACAATGCACTGGAGTTTATTACGGGAGTGAGTGTCCAAACTGCTGTACCAAACTGTTATTGATGAAGTGAGCATGCTTTGGATGATGGCTGTGTAAAATCGGATTAGGAGATGATTTCTCACTCTGAACTTCTTGAGCTGGCGGAGAAAGAAGAGTCTTTGGTTGGCTTTTTTTATAAATGTGGTCTGAGTTGGTTTTCCATTTGAGGTTATTGCTTATGTGAGTGCCAAGAAATTTGAATGAGTCAGTGGTGGATATGGGTTCGCCGGAGATGAGTAGGGGGGTCTTGGGTAGTGCCTTTCGTCTGAGGTCGATGATAAGTTCATAGGTTCATATCAATGATTTGGATGAGAATGTACAAAACATGATTAGTAAGTTTGCAGATGACACTAAAGAGGGTGGTATTGTAGATAGCGAAGATGGTTGTCAAAAATTGCTGCAGGATCTTGATCGTTTGGGCAGGTGGTCTGAGGAAAGGTTAATGGAGTTTAATACAGGGAAGTGCGAGGTGTTGCATTTTGGGAAGTTAAACCAGGGCAGGATCTACACAGTGAATGGCAGGGCACTGGGGAATGTTGTAGAGCAGAGGGATCTAGGAGTGGAGGTATTTCCTTGAAAGTGGCATCATGAGCAGATAAGGTAGTCAAGAATACTTTTGGCACATTGGCCTTCATCAGTCTAAGTATTAAGTATGGAAATTGGGAGGTCATGTTACAGTTGTGCAAGACATTGGTGAGGCCACATTTAGAGTATTGTTTTCAGTTTTGGTCATCCTGTTATAGGAAAAAAAAATTGTTAAGCTGGAAAGGGTGCAGAAAAGATTTATGAGGATGTTGTCAGAACTCGAGGGCCTGAGCTAAAGGGAGAGGTTGAGCAGGCTAGGACTTTATTCCCTGGAGTGCATGATAATAAGGGGTGATCTTATAGATGTGTATAAGATCATGAGAGGAATAGATAGAGTGCACAGAGTCTTTTACCTAGAGTAGGGGAATTGAGAACCAGAGGACATAGGTTTAAGGTGAGGGGGTAAGGATTTAATAGGAACTTGATGGGCAACATTTTTACACAAAGGGTGGCAGGTGTATGGAATGAGCTGCCGGAGGAGGTAACTGAGGCAGGTACTATCACAACGTTTAAGAAACATTTAGACAGGTACATGGATAGGAGAGGGGTTAGAGGGATATGGACCAAACACAAGCAAGTCGGAGTAGGATAGATGGGACATGTTGGCGAACATGGGCAATTCTACCACACCCCCTTCACTGGTCTATCTGCACATTAGGTTGAAAAGTTCTGAATGGATTTTTAAAATTTCCTCTCCTCTAAGACTTTGACACTAGGCAATTTAAATAATCTGGGCAAGGTGAAATCCCCAACTATTATCCATTCCTCTTACACTGCTCCTGAAGAAAAGGTGGATTCCTTTGGTCTGATAAGATCCCATCCTCAGTCACAGTGGGTTCGGCCATGAATGTCTAAGACAAGGTTGAATCTTTTGCGACCATCTTCAGCCAGTGATGTGAAGGGGTCATCTCCCCCTGGGGTCGCCGTACTCCAGCCAGTCTTCAGCAGTCGAGAATAATGGATAGAGTAAAGCTTTGGAACCAGACAACACCCTGAGAGTTCTGCTGGAGACTTGAGCTGCATGATTAACCATGCCACCATAAACCTTTGGGTGTAGTTACAACACTGGTATCTGTTGACAATATCGAAAATTACCCAGCAAACTGTCGTCAACAAAAAGCAGGACAAGTTAAATCTGGCTAATTACCACCTTCTCAGTCCACTCGATCGTCAACAGTGCCAGCAAGCAGCATTGTTTGGGTTTTGTCTCGGGCCTCACGGCTCCTGGCCTCATTGCTCCAACTATGGGCAAGAAAACTGATGTTCAATGTGAGTGTGACAGCTCTTGACATCAAGGCAAGATTTGAACAAGCCTTAGTAACTGAAGTTAATGACACTCAAGAGGACCGGAATAATAACAAAGGAAGATTGTGGTTTTCATACCAGTCCCAAAACATCACTGCAGGAGTTCCTCAAATTCAGCTATTTCTTTGTATTTAATCATTAGGTCAGACATGAGAATGTTTGCTGATGATTGGACCATAATCAATTCCATCTGCTGTCAATGACTCAATGAGTCCAGGCTGTTCAGGCACATCTGATAGTGGCATGGACCGCACGATACCATCTACAAAATCATCTCCAACAAGCAAGTCCAGCCACCTCTCCTTGACGTTCAATGACATTAGCATTGTTGAGTCACCCACCATTAGCAGACTGGGGATGTTACCATTGACCAGAAATGCAACTGGACCATGCAGATAAATACTATGAAATTAATACTGTAATACCCTGGACTACAAGAGCAGGTTGGGGTCTGGGAGTTCCTCTGTCCCCAACTTTCCACCATCTACAATGCTTGATAGGAGTGTGGTGGAATATTCACCATTTCTCTAGAATAGTGCAGCACCATCAGCACTGGAAGACCTCAACATTATTCAGGACAAAGGAGCTCACCTGCCTGGCACCCCATTCACCACAGAAATGTCCGTTCTCTCCACGATCAGCACCAAACCAATGCAGTGTGAATGAGATATAAAATACACTGCAATTACTTGTTCAAACCCACCTCCACAAACCTACCACACACAGCTTCCTCTCAAAGGTCAACTTAAGATCCTTCATTGTCACTGGAACTACCTAACACCACTATGAGAATCCTCTCACCAGAAAAACATTTACCTTCAATATACTAGGGCATCGCTAAATTTCTCAAATGTCATCCTTTCCGGTACCTCCCACAACCAATTAATGATAAAAATGTGGAACAGAATTAGAGACAGTTACTGTGGAGCAGAAAGGCTGTTCGGTGTGGGACTCACTCGGCTCCATTGTCAACTTGCCTTTGGTTGGTAAAGAGAAATAAGGAACTGCAGATGCTTGTTTAGGGAAAAATGCTGGAGTAACTATGTACTATCCAAAGATGTACAGGTTTGTAGGTTAATTGGCTTTGGTAAGAATTGTAAATTTAATTTTATACTATGCATACAGGAATCTAGGAACTTGCTGTATATGCATAGTATAAACTTAAATTTACATTTTTTACCAAAGCCAATTAACCTACAAACCTGTACATCTTTCAGTAGCACATAGTTCGGGATGAATTAGCTTAAGTGTGCATAATGCACACCGGAAACAAAATCCTACCATAGGCAAAACATAAATATTTAAATTTTGCCTATATATGTAGAAGGAATTTTACTGTTAAAGCTGCAGAGGGGCCATAGCTTAGGGATACAAGCAGTAAAAAAAGATTTGTTATTTTTTCGATTAGACGGAAGTGAATGAGTCAAGAGAAATAAAACTGGTGTTCAAAATGATCAATGATTTTCCAGTGTACATAAGGAGAAACTGTTTCCACTGACAGGTAGATTAGACACAGAAAATATAGACGAAGAAAACTTTTAAATAAAATTTGCCATCAACCACACACTCCTCCCACTGGGACTGTCTCTCCACTGTCCCCATCCATCCATCCACCCACCCACCTCTTTTAGTTGGTTCCAAGGATCACCTTCCATTCCTCAGACTGAAGGGTCTCGACCCAAAACATTGCCAATTCCTTCTCTCGATAGATACTGCCTCACCCGCTGAGTTTCTCCAGCATTTTTTGTTTACCTTCGATTTTTCCAGCATCTGCAGTTCTTTCTTGAACAAACCTTCCCTTCTTATCAGATTCCATCACCTGCAGCTCTTTGTTGCCTCCACTTATCACCTCCAAATCCCTGTCTCTGTCGCCACCCTCCCTCCCCCACCTGACTCCAACTACCAATCAAGCCCCCTTCAACTGGACCCCCCATTCTCCTGTCAGCTCTTGTTCACTCCCCCCCCCCGCACTTACCCCTTTATCCTGGCTGTCACCCCTCTACTCTTCCAGTTCAGATGAAACTTTCCAACCTGTAACATCGACTGTCCATTTTCCTCTGCAGAAGCTGCCTGAACCGCTGAGCAGCTCCAGCAGCTTGTTTGTGCTCCCTGCTCCAGCATCTCCAGTACTGGTGGAAGCGGATTTAATTGCATCATTCAAAAAGGTATTGGGTAAAAATTGAAAAGGAAAGGTATTCACAGATGCAGAGAAAGAGCGGGGAAGTGGGATGGTCTGGAATGGTTTTTCCAGGATCCAGCGCTGGTGAGGAAGGAGGAGGAATTCCAAGTTTATTTTTATTGCTTAATGGTTTCCGCATGAGGCATCAGGTAATAGGTTATGGCAGAGGACTGTCTGAATAAACCCTCTCTGACACAGTTACTGCATTCACCGCAGTCATCTCTGGTTTACTGTTCCTAGAGGTAGGGAGGCTTGGTGACTTTCAGTGAAGCAGAGATGAGAGTGAACGCTGGATTACACGCCTGTGTCCATCACTGTCTGCAAGCTCATTTAGTAAACCTATTATTCCAATAAGTCGCTTATGTTTCTTAGAACATTACAGTCTAGAACACAGTATATGGCATGTGAGACGATGATCATGTTTTTGGTCTTGTGCGCAAGCCAAGAGCTACAAATAATAAATACTTTTAAATTCAAAGCACTCCCGATGATATGTTGCAAAATATTAAACCAGACCCACGCTAACTTCCTTTCCATCACACTTCCAGACATGTTCCAAATAACATTCATTCCAACCAGTCCATGGAATTAGATCGCATCGCAACAATGCAGACCATCTGCTGTAGCATGTCAGAAAGAAATTGTGCGGTTACCAGCCTGTGGTTAGTTGTATAAAGAGATAAGTTGACCGTAAAGTATATAAATATGAAAGGTGTATTGGTAAATGTGACATACTTGGCTCATCAGTGTAAACTGTCTGAACTAGGTTAATCTGGACGGACCACTTTACCAACTACAATATAAAAAATAAATGAAAGAATATTTGTATAATTTGGCTTCCTTCATACTTGTGGTTAGACTGGCTTACCAAACTGGGCATGCAGCACTCAAATTCAATTGCCCCATAACACTGAGAACAGTTCAGTGATGAATGTTCCCTTCTCAGCTGGGAAGATATATCCAAAGCCTGATATTTATTATTTCAACATCAGTTCCCACTTAAGTTGTTTGCACATATGAGTCATCAATTTCCTATTTTTCCAAGGGGGTTCAAAATGAATTAAAGTTCAGTCACAGACCTACATTCTCATGTCAGTACACAGACTACCCATATATAGTTTGGTTAATTCTGTCCATGTGTTCCTTGTTAATGGATTTTAGTACAAATTTGATATTGTGCAAAAGAAAAGTTCAATAATCTGCAAACCGTAGGATATTTGCCATTGGAATGTGACATAATCGAGAGTTCCTTTCTTCCCGCTCTGAGCTGCAAGGTTTTATCCACTTTCCAATTATCAGTTTGTCAGCGCAAATGAAGTCTCACTGATGATGTTTTATTGGATCAGCTGCTGCTTTATTTGGGGTAATTTGGTCATAGCGTGACAAGTGTAGCAGATCCAGCTGCAGTTTGTCTGGAAACTGAGAGCAGACTCTTTCTGTTGTACATCCAGGTCAGTGCACAGGCCTCATCTCTGCTGTGCTTCACCATAAGTCCAACACATCCATCCCACACACCAGCTGTTCAGTATCCTCTTTACTCTCCATGTTTATGACCCCCCCAAGCCTTCCAAAGACCAGCAATTAGCTTATTTCTCTTCCTCGCCCTGCAATTGCTTCCCAAGTGTTTGTACCAAAATGGACAGGGACGTAATGACAGACAAAATGGACGGGGCTGGAATGGACGGAGATGTAGTGGACAGATGTAGTGGACAGATGTAAGGGATGGTCAAAATGAATGGGGGCGTAAAGGATGGATATAATGGACGGACAACATGGATGGGGACTGGGAAGGAGTTTCTCTCACTCCTCCTGTATCTGCTTACCTAGTTTATTTACTAACATGGATGGGGATATAACAGCACAGTACAACTGTGAACAAACTTTTGATGATTAATGGCTGAATAATACTAGACCCAAGGCTTTTGGTTAAGGAGGAGTTAAACCAGAATTGAAAATCTAAAGACTGCTGACGACGATAATCTGAAATAAAAACAGAAAACTTTGAAAATATTCAGTAGGTTAGGCAGCGTTTGTTGAAAGACAAATTAAGTTGAAGTTTCAGCTTTGAAGACCCTTCCTCAGAAGGTGCTTGACCTGAAATATTAGCTCTTTTCTGACCTGTTGAATGTTTCTAACATTTTCTGTTGTAATTTTACATCAGTTCCATATCGATTGCACAATTCATTAATGCATGGTGGGAAAATCAAATTCGCAACTGTGAGTAATGTCTCAACTACAGTAAAAACTGTCATAACAGGGGCGGCACAGTGGTAGATCTGCTGCCTTACAGTGCCTGGTTCGATTCTGACCACTGGTGCTGTCTGTAGGGAGTTTGTATGTTCTCCCTGTGACCTTGTGGGTTTTCTCCAGTTTTCTCCCACATTCCAAAGATATACAGGTTTGATTCTCCAGCATCTGCAGTTCCTTCTTAAACACAGGTTTGTAGTTTAATTGGCTTTGGTAAAAATTGTATATTGTCCCTAGCGTGCAGGATAGTGCTAGTTTACGGGGTGATCACTGGTCGGTATGGACTCGGTGGGCTGAAGGACGTGTTTCCACTCTGTATTTCTAAAGTCTAAAAAGTCAAACAACTAACCTGAGGCGAGATTAGAACACATGCAAAGAATGAGTGTGTGACTGACCCAGCACAGCTCCACTCCCCAACAGCTTCTGGCTCACTGCTTTCAAACCACACTGGAATTTCTGACTCTCCAGAATTAGATCGGAGGCTCCAGGAATTGTAGACTAATCTTCAGAGCACCACTGCGTGCAAGACCCAGAGGAAAAATCATGGATGCAATAAAAAAATAGTTTCCTTTGTTCAAAAGTTCTAAAAATATTGGACATGAGAAAAGCTGCTTGATTGACAGTTGGGCATGCAGCAAACATGTTTGCTTCCCAGTTATTGTGGAGGAAGGGTGTGTTGTCAGCACAGTGACAGCAATGTGCCAGCAGACCCATCACCGCCACGGGCACCTGAATGTTTGGCCAATCACCAAAATAAACCTTCTGAAATGGAGCAAAGCTGAAAATGTGAATAAAATGCGTTGTTATATATCAGGCACCATATAAAGAAAGCATTACCAAAGCATAAGTACCCTCCATAATATTTGGGACAAAGATCCATCATTTATTTATTTGCCTCTGTACTCCATAATTTGAGATTTGTAATAGAAAAAAATCACATGTGGTTAAAGTGAACATTGTCAGATTTTAATAAAGGCCATTTTTATACATTTTGGTTTCACCATGTAAAAATTACAGCTGTGTTTATACATAGCCCCCCATTTCAGGGCACCATAATGTTAGGGACACAGCAATGTCATGTAAATGAAAGTAGTCATGTTTAGTATTTTGTTGCATATCCTTTGCATGCAATGACTGCTTGAAGTCTGCGATTCATGGACATCACCAGTTGCTGGGTGTCTTCTCTGGTGATCCTCTCTGCCAGGCCTGTATTGCAGCCGTTTTTAGCTTATGCTTGTTTTGGGGGCTAGTCTCCTTTAGTTTTCTCTTCACCATATAAAAGGCATGATCAATTGGGTTCAGATAGGGTGATTGACTTGACCACTCAAGAATTGACCATTTTTTTAGCTTTGAAAAACTCCTTTGTTGCTTTAGCAGTATGTTTGGGATCATTGTCTTGCTGTAGAATGAACCGCCGGCCAATTTGTTTTGAGGCATTTGTTTGAACTTGAGCAGATAGGATGTGTCTATACACTTCAGAATTCATTATGCTACTACCATCAACAGTTGTATCATCAATGAAGATAAGTCAGTACCTTCGGCAGCCATACATGCCCAGGCCATAACACCCCAACCACCGTGTTTCACAGATGAGTGCTTTGGATCTTGGGCAGTTCCTTCTCTCCTCCATACTTTGCTCTTGCCATCACTCTGATATGTTAATCTTCAACTCATCTGTGCACAACCTTTTTCCTGAACTGTGGTTGTTCTTTTAAGTACTTCTTGGCAAACTGTAACCCGGCCATCATATTTTTGCGGCTAACCAGTAGTTTGCATCTTGCAGTGTAGCCTCTGTATTTCTGTTCATGAAGTCTTCTGCAGACAGTGGCCATTGACAAATCCACACCTGACTCCTGAAGAAAGTTTCTGATCTGTCGGACAGATGTTTGAGGGATTTTATTTATTATAGAGAAAAATCTTCTGTCATTAGCTGTGGAAGTCTTCCTTGGCCTGCCAGTCCCTTTGCGATTAGTAAGCTCACCAGTGCTCTCTTTCTTCTTAATGATGTTCCAAACAGTTGAAGGTAGACAAAAATACTGGAGAAACTCAAATTGGTGAGGCAGCATCTATGGAGAGAAGGGATAGGCGACGTTTCAGGTTGAGACCCTTCTTCAGACTGATGTCGGGGGAGGGAAGGAAAGGAAGAGACGGAGACAGTAGGCTTGGGGGAGCGCTGGGAAGGGGAGGGGAAGGAGGGAGAAAGCAAGGACTACCCTAAATTGGAGAAGGCAATGTTCTTACCGCTGGCGTGTAAACTACCCAAGCGAAATATGAGGTGCTGTTCGTCCAATTTGCGGTGGGACTCACTCTGGCAATGGCGGAGGCCCAGGACAGAAAGGATGCCGAATTGGAGGGGGAGTTGAAGTGCTGAGCCACCGGGAGACCAGGTTGGTTATTTCGAACTGAGCGGAAGTGTTGGGCGAAGCGATCGCCAAGCCTGTGCTTGGTCTCTCCGATGTAGAGAAGTTGACACCTGGAACAGCGGATGCAGTAGATGTGGTTGGAGGAGGAGCAGGTGAACCTATGCCTCATCTGGAAAGACTGCTTGGGTCCTTGGATGTAGTCGAGGGTAAAGCGACAAGTGTAGCGTTTCCTGCGGTTGCAAGGGAAAGTACCAGGGGAGGGGGTGGTTTGGGTGGGAAGGGACAAATTGACCAGGGAGTTACGAAGGGAACGGTCTCTGTGGAAAGCAGAAAGAGAAGGAGATGGGAAGATAAGGCCAGTGGTGGGATCACGTTGGAGGTGGCGAAAATGTCGGAGGATTATATATTGTACTAGACCAAGTCCAGACCCGTTGGGTCTGCTCCCCCAATGGTGTGATTCCCCCAACCCAATATTCCACCATGCACCCGTCTCCTCCAATGGAACTGAAGCCGTTCCCAAATGTAAGTTTCCAGCACTCCCCTGCCTCCCTCAATTGCACCTCCCCTGCCTGCTGCAGCAGTGAAAAGTTCAGTGTTCCTGTCTTGCAACTTTGTTTCGAAGTGTGTTGGAAGCTGACAGAAAGGAGCAGCGAATCAAAAGGAAGAAAGGCAGCTGGCAGCCGGACGGCAGGCGGCAGCCACAGACTTTTATATATATACTAGACCAAGTGCAGACCCGTTGGGTCTGCTCCCCCAATGGTGTGATTCCCCCAACCCAATATTCCACCATGCACCCGTCTCCTCCAATGGAACTGAAGCCGCTGCCAAATGTAAGTTTGCAGCACTCCCCTGCCTCCCTCAATTGCACCTCCCCTGCCTGCTGCAGCAGTGAAAAGTTCAGTGTTCCTGTCTTGCAACTTTGTTTCGAAGTGTGTTGGAAGCTGATAGGAAGGAGCAGCCGTCAACGAATCAAAAGGCAGGAAGGGATCCGTACTGCAGGCGGACGTCGGATGGATTTGAGTTTTATATATAGATAGATAGATAGATAGATAGATAGATAGATAGATAGATAGATAGATAGATGAGACCACTGGTAGGGTGGAAGGTGAGGACAAGGGGAACTCTATCCTTGTTATAGAGGAGACCCTGGTGAGAGCCTCATCTATAATAGAAGAGGGGAAACCCCGTTCCCTAAAGAATGAGGACATCTCCGATGCCCTGGTGTGGAACACCTCATTCTGGGTGCAGATGCTGTGTAGACTGAGGAATTGGCTGTAGGGGTGGAGTCCTTACAGGAAGCAGGGTGGGAAGAAGTGTAGTCCAGATAGCCATGGGAGTCAGTGGGTTTATAGTAGATGTCGGTCAATAGTCTGTTACCTGCGATGGAGATGGTGAGGTCTAGAAACGGTAGGGAGATGTCGGAAATGATTCAGGTGAATTTGAGTGCCGGATGGAAGTTAGTGGTGAAATGGATGATGTCAGTGAGTTCTGCATGGATGCAGGAGGTAGCGCCAATGTAGCAGAGGTAGAGTTCGGGGATAGGGCCACGGTACGCCTCGAACAAGGATTGTTCGACGTACCCTACAAAGAGGTAGGCATAGCTAGGATCCATGCGCGTGCCCATAGCTATGCCTTGGATTTGGAGGAAATGGGAGGAGTCAAAGGAAAAGTTGTTGAGGGTAAGGACTAGCTCCGCTTGGCGGAGGAGAGTATTAGTAGATGGGGATTGGCTGCAGTTGATTTTGGTAAACCTAAGATTTGGCTGATCTACCTAAGTTTTATTCGTGTTTCTCAGTCGCATAATGGCTTCTTTGACATTCATTGACACAACTTTGGTCCTCATGTTGATAAACAGCAATAAAAGTTTTCAACGGTGATGGAAAGACTGGGGGAAAGACTTGGTGCTGAGACCTCTCTTATACCTGCATTAAGGAGGCAATTGAACACACCTGAGCAATTACAAATGCCTGTGAAGACATGTGTCCCAAACATTATGGTGCCCTGAAATGGGGGGGGGGAGGACTATGTATAAACACAGCTGTCATTTCTACATGGTGAGACCAAAATGTATAAAAATAGCCTTTAATAAAATCTGACAATGTGCACTTTAACTACATTTGATTTTTTTTCTATTACAAATCTCAAATTGTGGAGTACAGAGCCAAATAAATAAATGATGGGTCTTTGTTCCAAACATTATGGAGGGCACTGTACATTTATAGCTTTGTATAAATACTGCAAAACTAATACCATTTTAGAAAGAACAATCTGAGACTGCATCACAAAATGTCCTCTCCGATTTACAGACCTGGGGCTGCTACAAGCATCTGACGCCACCTTGTGGAATAGTCATGGTTCTAATATCCCAGGAGTTCACTCTGCAATGAAGTTCACTCCTTATCGACCACACTGACTCCACTGACTTACACCTATCCACCGGGTTCAAGCACCACAGCGAACACCTGAAGCCATTTACCTGCTGATGTCACATCAAATGTGCTATCAGAAAGCAAAATATGCTTTGTATCATCATCCCAAAGCACTTTACAACCAATGATGTGGTTTTGCAAATGTATCAGCTGCTGTAATGTAGTGAACATCGCATTAAATTTACACACAGCAAGATCCCAGATGTCACAACAATCCAACATGTTTTGATATTGATAGGGGAATATGTATATGCTCAAACATGTGGGAACAACTCCACTGGGATTCAGAATTGTGTCATGGGATCATTTATGTTTAACTTATAACTAACAGCACATAGATTTTAACATCTTGGGCAGAAGATGGCTCCTCAGGCACTGCAGCACATGAACAAAACAAATTGCAGCATCTGTGGATGGGAATGGACAGACGATGTTTCAGGTTGGGACCCTTCAGATCGACGAGGGGTTCCATCATGAAACGCCATCTGTCGAATTCCCTCCACTGATGCTGCCTGGTCCACTGAGTTCCTCCAGCGCTGTTGCCTAAGGTTCCAACATCTGCAGTCTCTTGTTTCTTCATTTTATTGTAGCACTACAGTGAGTGGATTATCCCTGGTCACCAACCCTGGAGTCAGACTGGAACCCATAATCTTCAGATCAGCAGAGAAAGTCACCATCTGACCCACAACCATATTTGACTCTTGACACGCATGAACATCACAAAGAAAAAAGTGTAATGTTCATGTTGTAACAGTTGTGTGGTACAGCCGAGATCAGATGTAAAAGGAGAACAACTAATCCTGGATATGTTCTTGTTGTTCATGGACTACTAATGTCATGCTCTTTAAACTGTAACTAACAAGCATTTAATATGTCAACTGAACTTACAGAGAACAAGTATAAATCATTCCTTTACAAGTCCTACTTATTGTTAGATGGTGATTGGTCAGGCGACAAGGAGAGGAACAACTATATATCTGTTGGTTTTTGAAGGAAGACAAAAACATGCTTCTCCTCATCTCAATATTCTTTAATAATCCTAATTTACAAATAATAATTTGTATAGATACTGCTGACATGACTATTGGTGCCAAAACGGGTGATTATTAGCACTCATCTTTTGCACCCAGATATAATATTAGAGTCTCCAAGCTACATGGTGTAAGGTGAGAGGAGAAAGATTTAAAGGGGACCTGAGGGGGCATCATTTTCACACGGGATGGTGGGTATAAGGAATGAGCTGCCGGTGGGGTTTGGGCCAAGACAAGCTTTGGTCGATACCTTGGTGGGCATGGGCTTCTGTGCTGCATAAGGCCACAAATAAAGGTAGATGAGTAAAACCAGACTATCAGTGAAGGCATTGAGTATAAGAATTGCAATGTTGCACCTTTATAAAACTTTGATGAGCCCATGTATGGAATATTGTGTGCAGTTCTGGTCACCCCATTAAATGAAGGATATGGCGGCTTTGGAGAGGGTGCAGAAGAGGTTTATCAGAATGCTGTCTGTGTTAGAGAATAATAGTTATCAGGAGAGATTGGACAAACTTGGGTTGTTTTCTTGGGGATGGCTGAAGGGGAAGGGGGGCGTTGTTCTGGGATGCCAGAACTAATTGTTGAGCCTTCCTGAGGTGTTGTGGGCCTAACTCAATGAAACACCAGTGAAGGGAGGTGCCCACTTGATAACCCCAAAGATATACTGGCTTCTACACAATCAGTTTGTTTTAAGAGATTGTTAACATGTAGGTAGCTGTTTATTGCATATGTAGTTAGTTATTGTCCTTAGCATAAGTTGATATATTCACTTTAGATAGTGCTTTCGTCTTCAGATTCAGATTCAGATTCAATTTTAATTGTCTGAATCTGAATCTGAAGACGAAAGCACTATCTCGGTTGAGCGCTTATCCTGGTGTTATAGCACAAATACATTTGCGTTTTAATTGTAGTCTATACTGTTCCATGTTTATTTTAGTTTAGAGATACAAAGTGGAAGCAACTCTTTGGCCCACTGAGTCCACGCCAACCATCGATCACCCATACACTAGTTGTGTGCCAGATAGCGCTATCCTATGCACTGGGGGAAATTCACAGAACCCAATTAACCGATAAACCTGCGCATCTTTGGAATGTTTGGGGAAACTGAAGCACCCAGAGAAAACCCACGGGATCACAGGGACAACGTACAAACTTCGCACAGACAGCACCTGCTGTCAGGAACAAACCTGGTTACCTGAAACTGCCACCCTTAGACACTGGTATGGTCTAATTTCTGAAGATAGGAACAGAATTTTTTTTTCTTTATTCACTAAGGAAAATTTTATTCAATGTATTGTTAATGGTTGCTCTTAACTTGTTTGAAATAATGCCAGGGAAGGCTCATAAAAACACCATTAACCATTAATCGGAAGGTTAAGCTGAAAGTCTGATGTCATAGATCAAATTGCCACAATCCCTGGCACTGGTCAAGCATTGCACACCTCGAGCCTGCTGTGCCTCTCCAGCCCTGGAGCCTCAACAGTTCCTGGCACAAACCCACCTGCAGCTGGGTCCAATACCAGAAAACAAGGCACAGCTACAAGCCTGAAGGCCTCTTGAGATTGAACCGTGAAGGGGGAAAAAAAACAGCTGGGGGCCAACATATGATTCAAAGAGAAAGAGCTCACCCAGAGGAAGATGACTAAACAGCCTTAACACAACTGGTACCACCCTGACCCAGAGCTCAGAGGGAAATCTCACTGGAGTGTCAGTCCAGGCTGGAGGTCCAGTGTGATACTGAGGGAGAAGTGTACTGTAAAAAAATCTTATTCTGGATCAGACACTTTCTATTTCTTACATAGATCCTGTTTGAAGACTCAGAAAGCTATTCTCACTATGTCCATTCTAATATTTATACCTTATTTAACATCACAAAAAATTATCTTGTCGTTCTCTCAATACTCTTTGAACATTTGCATCTCAGAGCCAGGAGCAGGGAGCACTTGAATCTGCTTCATTTTTGAATTAGATCAGAACTGATCTGATCTTTGCATCAATTATTTTTCCTGTCTAACCTCTTGACTCCGATTGTGGCATAGCTCAAAAATCTATTGCAACTTTGAATAAATAAATTACTCTGCCTACATAGCTTTCTAGGGCAGATTCTTCCAACTTTCACAACTCCAGAGAGGAAATTCCTCATCTCTATTGTAAATGTGGAACATCTTATTCTGAAACAATACAGTTTTAGATTGCTCCAGAATGGTTGACATTCTCTCAAGCACCCCTCAGAATATTACATACTTTAACTAAATCTCCTCACTCTTCTAAATTCTCAGTGCATGGGCCTATTCTATTCCATCTTTCTCATAACCCAGCTCCATTTATTTTACAAATCAATCCAATGAAACGGGTCGGACACATGTATTCTTATAATGAGACCAAAGCTGAACTCAGTATTCTAGATATGCTCTGTATAGACACCTCTATAACCGTACACATCGTGGCGCCACCTGGTGGTTAGGCCACTTATTGAGCGAACCCTCGGCACTAGGAGTGGCAGGGTCATGTGACTGTGTTTGGTGGGAAGAAGACATCACGAGATTGAGGGGTGTGCCCTGGTAGTTATTCAGAACTCTGGGAGAACCCTCACCAGACGCGGGTGTGCTGTTCACTGTATTGTTTAATAAAGATCACTTTTGATTCATAGCGTGTGGCTCACTATGGTGGTGACCCCGATGATCCAAAACGGTTATTTTGGATTTGCATAATGGACGCAGCCAATGATCAATCCCAGCAACACAAAATCGCCGTCAATCTAGCCCAGCAGAATGCCGTCTCTCTTAAGCTGCCCGTGCCCAGTTCCACATTAAACGCATCGCAGCTGATGACACTAAGTACCATCAGGAGACAGCGGTCGCCGGCTGAGGACAAGTGCGATGGCTTCAAAGCACTCCTTTTGCGTACCTTTGGGCTCAACCGCCGTGACTGAGCAGCGAGGCTCATGCACATGGGTGGTCTCGGCAATCGCAAGCCATCTGTGCTGATGAGTGAAATGCTTACCCTAATGGACGGTCATCAA
Organism: Leucoraja erinaceus; assembly: GCF_028641065.1. NCBI lineage: Eukaryota > Metazoa > Chordata > Chondrichthyes > Rajiformes > Rajidae > Leucoraja > Leucoraja erinaceus. The sequence goes on along the minus strand of NC_073412.1, from coordinate 10,791,818 downwards.
CCCTGTCTCCTATTCGAACACGCCTTCCTGGAACAGATGCCGGACGACATCCGCCTGTTCCTCACGGGTGATTCACTTTAGATTCACAACGCATGGCTCGCTATAACATGTTATTTTGTTACTCCCATCTGTATTTTCATTACTTGCCTGAATTCCAACATTATGTTTCACAACTATCTCTAAAAAACAATGTTTAATAATTTTGGACCATTTAATTAATAGGCTGCTTTACTATTCTTCCTGTAGCAGGAACCTTATATCACCCCCCTCTTCCATATTTTGCCCCACCAGATTATAGCTTAATCTGTCTATAGTTTTTTGCGGATACTCTATCTCACAACTTATTTTTTCTGTTATTTGACTATCTTCCATCTGACTTGAAGCCAATACAGAGTCACGACATCTAAGGTCTTTAATATAGACTGTAACTATTTGAAGCTGCAGCGCACATTACACTAATTACAGTTTGCCAACTTAAAAATTATTCATTTATTGCTGGTCATCCTTCTCTGTCAATTTACCAGCCTTCTGCTCATGGCAATGTATTATCTTTAATCCCATGAGTTCATCACATGTGCAGTAACCTTTCACATGGCACCTTACAATTGCCTTTCAAAAATCCAAACATACTATCTTCATTGGCTCCCCTTACCTTTCTTACCACTGACCCCACAAGAGACCTCTAGTAAATTTACTACACAAGAGACCTCTAGTAAATTTACTACACAAGATCCATTTTCATAAAATCATGTTGACTCTGGCTAATCATTTTATGTTTGTCTTAGTTCTTTGTTATCACTTTTTTAAAAAGACCTCCGGCCTTTTCCAGACAAATTACATTAGGTTAACTGGCCTGTGGTTTCTCTCTCACTCCTTTCTTGAAGACGGGTGATAAATTTGTTCTTGATCCACTGGAACATTTCCAGAATCTAGTGAATTTGTTGTCTACAAATTGGCGGCTGTGTTTCATACAACAATAAATAAACTTTCAAATAACATTCTCTATAAAATGCTTTAATGTTTTGCAAGATCATCAAAAAGCTTATAAGAGAGTTCTTTAAAAGATTTGGCCCAAACCCCTCTAAACCATTCCTATCCAAATATATCTGCCCAAAAAATAACACAAAGTGCTGGAATAACTCAGCAGGTCAAGCAGCATTTCTGTAGGATATGGATAGGTGACATTTCGGGTCAAGAACCATCTATGCATATCAGAGAGGAGGAGCCATCTTGGAGGAACGGCTGCTAACCAGCAGCCGTCCGTTAAACTCGCATTTTTTTTTAAAGTTTTTAGTTAGTCGTGTCTCGTCCGTTTGGAGAAATGGACTTTTTAATGTGGGGGGTAGGGGACAATTTTATTTCTAGGTCCCTACCTGGTCGGTGAGGCAGCTTTTTCTCCTGAGGCCTACCAGCGGTCTTGTAGCGCAGTTTCCTGGCGGGGACCGCCCAGCACCTCGGCCTCGGTGGCGGCACAGCGCTGGAGCATTATCATGGAGCGGAGCGGGCGATGCCTTGCCTGGGTCGCCGCGCTGGAGCGACGCGCTGGAGCTCCGGTGAGCTGGACCACCGAGAGCAACACCACCGGGCTGCGGGTCTGCGGAGCGGTGCGGGCGGCGCCGATTTCAACATCGGGAGCCTGGGAGCTCCAAACCGGCGCGGCCTTGTCGGCTCCGGAAGCCGCGGTCTACAGCTTGGAAGCGGCCGTTCCAGGTGGCCCAGCCGCGGAGAGGACTCTCCCGACGCCGGGGCAAGACCACCCGGTGAGAATGACCAGGAATATCGGGCCTCCGTAGAGGCAACTGGGTGGCAGGCCTGACTTTGGGTGAACTTGGGGTTGGGGATTTGACATTGTGCCTTCCCCCACAGTGGCAACCATTGTGGGGGGATGATTTTCTGTCTCTACGTAATCCTGTTAGTCTTTGTCCAAGATGGCTGCCGTGAAGGGAGAGTGGTCGCTAGCGCTCTTTGGATGCCGCTGCTCTCTCTTCACATTGTGTTTTTGATTTTTTGTTTTCGGACTGAATTATGTTTTTAATTTGTGTTTCTGTGATGTCTTTATTATTTATTTTATCTGATTATATGTTTTTTATTCCTGTTAATCTTTGTAAGGTGTTCTTGAGATGTCTGAAAGGCGCCCAAAAATAAAATTTATTATTATTATTATTATTATCCGTTCCAAATGGCTTTTAAAAGCCATTGTTATATCTGCTTCTATAGCTCTGACGCTTCAAATGCTTTATCCTGGAACAAGATTGAGTGTTGCATTTAACAGGACTGAGCTACTGCTACATCTACCCTGACCTCAGGATTTTGAAGTTGGTATTGTAGATCCAGTATAGAGGACATGGTCAAAAGAGGAAATTCTAAGGACATAGTATAGTGTTGACCTCAGCTGCATACATTTTGTTTCAATAATTCATTTACTCCACACAGAAATAAAAACAAGCCAATTTCAAGCCATAGCCATGTTGCTGCTTCGTTTCAATTGTCAATCGCACCAAACGAAACTTGATAGACCCATCTACGTGGTCACCTGAGATTAATTCAGCAGACGAGAATCTAATTTTTCTGTCTTTTCATTTTTGTGAGTGAATTTCTAAGGAAATCTAAGCTTTCAAATAAACTGCTACTGACTTGGTTTCCATGAACTCTGATCCTGTGATATTACTTATCCAACCTACTAATCTTCAGAGAACCTACTTCCATTCAGTTGAGAAAATGTTGCTGAATCAACTGCTTTAAAAACATCTTCTCGATCCTCCAGAAAATATGTTGTGGTGGCAGAATCTGGAGTAGGTGTGCCAGCTTCAAGAGCCTGAAGTTGAGGATTGAAAATGGCTGCATGCAGTTACTCAGTGCAGGGAAAGGGGATTCACTCATACTGACAGTAAACCAGTATTTAGTAGGAGCCAACAAACTGATCTAATTCTGAAACATTAACTCTATTTCTCTCTCTGATTTATCTGATGAACATCTCAGCAGTTTCTGCTCTTCTTTTAGATGGTGCAATTTGGAGGATTGTTTTAGAGACATCATTTGTGAAACCTTTTATTAGTAGCACATATCTCCAAAGGATATAGGGAAGTCGGGAACACTGCTGCTCAGTAGACCACGAATTTTGTGCTGGATTTGAGGTCTTGATCTTCAAACCCTTCTGTTCCTCAAAGACTATTGATGATAGGGAAGGCGATGCAAGCATGTTCATTAGACAGGTTAGGCAGGAGCATGGCAGGTAGCAAGAGGACTGTTGGATTAAATTGATTTTATTTCAATGCAAGAGGCCTGACAGGTAAGGCGGATGAACTCAGGGCATGTGCGACTGGAATGTTATCGCCTTTCCAGAAACCTGGCTAAAGGAGGACAGGACATTCCTGGATATAGGTGCTCCAGGCGAATAGGAGGTGGGGGTAAAAGTGATGGAAATGTTGCTTTACTGTCCAAAGAGAACAGCACAGCAATAGGATAGATGACATTACTGATGGTTCATCCAGTGAAGCTACAAGGGAGCTGAGAAATAAAAAGTGGATAATCAGGTTGGGAGTGTAGTATAGGCCCACACACAGTCAACAAGAATTAGAACAGATATGCTAGGGGGGAAAAAAAGACACAAAGTGCTGGAGTAACAGCAGGTCAGGCAGCATCTCTGGAGAGATACTACAAAGATTTTTCCTAATATACTGCGTGGCCCACTGAGTTATTCCAGCAGTTTGTGTCTTTTTTGCAAACCAACATCTGCAGTTCCTTTTCTAAATATGTCAGGAGATTGCAGGCAGCTGCAAGACTAATAGGATGATCATAGTATGAGATATTAACGTTCCCAATATAGACTGGGACTGCCATGGTGCCAAGAGCTTAGACGAGGTGAAATTTGTCAAATGTGTTCAGGAAAGTTTTCTAAGGCAATATGTGGAGGGGCCCTACAAGGGAAAGGCAAATCCTGACCTCCTCTTAGGTAATTGGTGTAGATTACCGTTATTAATTCATGCCAGTTAAACAATTGGGAGGGCAAGTGATGAAGCATAGTGGGTGAACCTTTTGGGACCAGTGACCACAGTTCTATAGCTTTACAATAGTTATGTATAAGGACAGGGCGGGCCCACAAGTTAAATTTCTGAATTTGGGCAAGGGGAACTTTGATGGTATCATACAGGAACTTGCTAAAGTAGATTGGAGTAGATAGTTCGCGGGCAAAGGGACAACTGGAAAGTGGGATGCTTTTAAGTGATGTTGAGAGTTCAAAGCGTGCTTGTACCTGTTAGAGTGAAAAGCAAGGCAGCTATACGGAGGTTTAGATGACAAGAGAAATTGAGGCTCTGAAAAAGGAGGCATGAGCCAGGTAAAGGCAGCTGGGATCAAGTGCATCCCTGGAGGAGTTTAGGTGACTGAAAACCATACTGAAGAAATAAATTATGAGAACAAAAAAGGGGCAGGAGATAACTGGTTAAATGAAAATCCAAAGAGATTTGTACTGATCCCTTAAGTACATTAAGGGAAAGAGGGTAGAGAGAGAATCTGAAACTAAAACTGTCGTTGACATGTGGAGTCACAGTGGATGTGAAGGTCTTCAATGAGTATCTCTCTTATGTTTTAGCTGCGGAAAAAGACGTGAACTTGAGGGAATTTAGGACTGATAATGGCGATGTCTTGAGGACAGTCCACATTACTGTCGAAGAGGTGTTGGATGTCCAAAGGCATATGATGATACATAAATCTCCTGGGACTGATCAGATATATAGGATGCTGTGGGAAGCTTGTGAATAAATTGCAGGAGCCTGGCTGAGATCTATGGATCATTATTAGACACAGGTGAGGGGCTGGAAGACTGGAGGGTGATGATGTTGTGCCTATATTTAAAAAGGGCGGCAAGGAAAAGCCTGTAAATTATAGATCCGTGAGCCTAATATCTGTGGTAGGTAAATGGAAATGATTCTGGGGATAAGATATGGTAATGTACATAATAGATCATGTCTTATGAAGTTGAGTAAGTTTTTTGAAGAACTAATAAAAGTTGATGACGTAAACATATGGGTTTCCTATGTTTCCTATGGGTTTCCTATGGGACTGTAGACTAGCAGGTCGATTGCAGTTAATCAATAAAATGTGATTATTGCATGTTCAAGATGGCGGCACCTCGCGGCAGCGGCCTCTGCAGTCCGTCTGTCTGTTTTAAATTTTTGTCCTGTTGAGTGGTTTGGTTGTAGTTTATATATTGTTTTTAGTTGTGTACTAGACCAAGTGCAGACCCGTTGGGTCTGCTCCCCCAATGGTGTGATTCCCCCAACCCAATATTCCACCATGCACCCGTCTCCTCCAATGGAACTGAAGCCGTTGCCAAATGTAAGTTTCCAGCACTCCCCTGCCTCCCTCAATTGCACCTCCCCTGCCTGCTGCAGCAGTGAAAAGTTCAGTGTTCCTGTCTTGCAACTTTGTTACGAAGTGTGTTGGAAGCTGATAGGAAGGAGCAGCCGTCAACGAATCAAAAGGCAGGAAGGGATCCGTACTGCAGGCGGACGATGGATTTGAGTTTTATATATTAATAGATATGTAGGGGCACTGGGGGTGGGGGAAACTTTTGAATCTCTTCCCTGTACAGGGGACCCGACCGTTTCCCTGTCGGGTCTCCGTTGTTGTTGTTGGGGCCTAGCACCGTGGAGCACCCTCCAACCGGAACGAACTGGGGGCTAAGTCGCGGAGCCTACGGACTCACCATCGTGGAGCTGGCCGGCTTCGGAGCGTGGAGCTGTGGTGGCGCACAGCTGCAACCCAACTTTGGAGTTTCGGCGGCTCCAGCCACAGTGACATCGGGAGCTTGCGGGTCCCTGGTGGGAGACCGCTTTTCAGAGCTCCCGCAACGGTAACTTCTCCCGCCCGAATTGCGTGGTTGAGACCGACCCGGAGCAGGGCCTTACATCGCCCGGCACGGCTTTAACAGCCGCAGGACTTGCCATCGCCCTGTGGGAGCTCCATTATCGCCCGGCGCAGCCTTAACTGCTGCGGGACTTGCCATCACCCGCCGGGGGCTTTAACATCGGGAGAAGAATGGAAAACAGGGGAGAGACAATTGCCTTCCATCACAGCGAGGAGGAGATTCACTGTGATGGATGTTTGTGTTGATTGTGTGTCTTGTTTTTTTTTTCTTGTTGTATGACTGCAGAAACCAAATTTTGTTTGAACTTTATTTGAGGTTCAAATGACAATAAACGGTATTGTGTTGTATGACAAAAGGGGGAATAGATGGACATGGGTCTTTGTTTTCCAATGAGTACAGCTGCTAGTATTTACTTTAATGTCATTTTAACCGAGTACTTACATACACAGATTAAACAAAAAAATACTTTCTCAATCAGTTCCCATCAGTGCGATTAATAAAAACAGAATAAATACATATAGCTTTAAAAATTAAAATGACCATATCTAAAATGGGCCAAAAAATTGAAATAAAAACATTCAGACCAAACAGTGGCTTTGCTTTGACAGGTGCCTAGCTGTCAAAGTATGGGTGAGGTTAGATGTGTTGGTGTATGATATATGGGGAGGGGACACAATCCGTTAACCAGTCTTATTGCCTGTGCAAAGAAGCTGTGTAGCATCCTGCTGGTTTTGCAGATGATGCTCCTATACCTCTTCCCAGATGGCAGAATGGAGAAGATGTGGTGTGATGGATGATAGGGGTCCTTGATAATGGAGATGGCTCTGCTGATGCTCCGCTTCTTATAGATCTCCAACATGAAAGGGAGTGGGGCACCAATGATCCTGCTGGCTGTCTTCACTATCCTATTGTTGGTTTTGATCATAAGCCTTGCAGCTCCCAAACCAGGAAGTGATGCCGTAGGTCAATATACTCTCGATGGTGCCCCTGTAGAAGGTCCTTAGATGAACAGTAGGGAGACCTGTTTTCCTTAGTCTCCGGAGAGGATGGAGCCGCTGCTGAGCTCTTTTGATCTCTGCTGTGGTGTTGGTCGTAGAGGTCAGGTCATCCGCCAGGTGAAGTCCCAAGAACTTCACACTGCTGACCCTCTCCACAGCAGCTCCATCAATATGCAGCGGAATGTGATGTTGTTTTCCAGCCCTCCTGAAATCGATCACCATTTCCTTAGTCTTTTCCACATTGAAGGTGAGATTGTGAGATCTGCACCACTCCATAAGCAGCTCCACCTCCATCCTGTATGCCAACTAATTGTTGTCGCTGAAGAGACCCACCACTGTTGTGTCATCAGCAAACGTATTGATATAATTCTTGCTGAGTCTGGCAGTACAGTCA